>NC_142467.1:6977196-7280227 GCF_049115385.1 Moschus berezovskii | reverse complement strand
TAGCTTTTATATGCACTGCATGCATCCATAAATGCAAAGAATGTGGCTTAATCATGAAAGCTGGATGAATAGCTTAAAGTATATTTCATTTATTTCAGTATATACAAAGCTTCCATTTCTGATCACATACAAAGCACATAATCATAAACTTTAATGTTGACAATAAAATAAATTTATCATATTTCATAAAAAATTCTAAATAAATAAACTTCATATAGACTTTGATATGAGATGATAACAACATGCAGCTAAATCTGTAGTTTTTAAGAGGAGAAGAATTACTTATATAATCATTTGGAAATGAAGGTATAAAAATGGCAGAAATGTTCAGTCCCTGGCTAGTTTTGAATGCTGGAGATAAGTGGAAATTTAATAATGTAACAAGAAATAGATAATGTTTTCTGACATGCATTATTTCCAAATGCTTTCCAAAAAGTTTATTAACAGTGAGTTAAACTTTTAGAACAGGACAAGTTCCAAAAAGAACTGAAAATGCAGTAAATTTTAGCATAGCCTAATGCTTTATATTTTCAAAAGAGTCAAATTCTCTCTTCACATAAAATTATTGGAAATATTCTTGAGATATTTTTCTTCTAAGGAAAAAATATATGATTAAATATAATTAACAACAAATGAGAACAAAATAAGATTGTGTAAAAAGTGAAAGAATGATTATGTTACATTTTGTAGAGTTAATTTTTTTTCAAATAAGTAAAAATTTTGTATCATATCAGACACACAGATTGTAATAGTTGAAGATTAGATGGGTCGGGAAGATCCTCTGTAAGAGGGCATGGCAACCCAATCCAGTATTCTTACCTGGAGAATTCCATGGACAGAAGAACCTCACAGATTACAGTATATGGGGTCACACAGCGTCTGACATGACTGAAGTGACTTTTAAAAAAGTGAAAGTGAAAGTCGCTCAGTCGTGTCTGACGCTTTGTGACCCCATGGACTATACAGTCCATGGGATTCTCCAGGCCAGAATACTGGAGTGGGTAGCCATTCTCTTCTCCAGGGGATCTTCCAGACCCAGGAATTGAACCCAGCTCTCCAACGTTGCAGGCAGATTCTTTACCATCCGAGCCACCAGGGAAGCCTTACTTATACACAACTTATAAAGCTCAATATCAAAATATTAAATAGATTGAATAAGAAAGATAAAACATGTATATTTTTGTGAAGGAAATTGACACTTATCTATCAATATATTTCATTTCTTCTGTCAAGAAAAAAATTCTTATAATTCATTTGAAGTAGAAGGGCACTCGGTGATAAAACTTTTCATTTATCTAAGATTATTATATCTTTAAAAGTGAAATTGTGAGTAATTTTGCTCCCTCCCCGCCAATGGACATGAAAATAAAGAAAAGAACACCTGAATAAGAATTAACTAATTGTTAGACTCGATTGTCCTCATATTTTCCATTTATGGTATGGATGTGAGAGTTGGACTGTGAAGAAAGCTGATCGCCGAAGAATTGATGCTTTTGAACTGTGGTGTTGGAGAAGACTCTTGAGAGTCCCTTGGACTGCAAGGAGATCCAACCAGTCCATTCTAAAGGAAATCAATCCTGGGTGTTCATTGGAAGGACTGATGCTAAAGCTGAAACTCCAATACTTTGTCCACCTCATGCGACGAGTTGACTCACTGGAAAAGACTCTGATGCTAGGAAAGGTTGGGGGCGGGAGGAGAAGGGGACGACAGAGAATGAGATGGCTGGATGGCATCACCGACTCTGTGGATATGAGTTTGAGTGAACTCCGGGAGTTGGTGATGAACAGGGAGGCCTGGTGTGCTGTGATTCATGGGGTCGCAAAGAGTCAGACACGACTGAGCAACTGAACTGAACTGAACTGAACTGATGCACTTTTACATTTTGATTTGAAGTAGAAGTAAATAAAGAAGGAAAAATTAAATTTTCCATTCTTAGATTTATAAACTATTTTACAATGTCATTTACATGTAATTACTATTTTATTTTTGTGAGAACTCATTCACCACCATTAGTTTTCATATCTACCTCATTATCGTTTTCTTTTGTAATGTTTATTATGGTTAAAATATAGTAGAGGTCATTACATGTTAGTGATCTATCGGCCTTCATATCCATAAGTGGCTATATATCTAAGAGAAAATAACAGATCATTGAAATAGATTTTTATTATATGAATAATACCTTTAATACTGGGTTGCTGCTGCTGCTGCTGCTGCTGCTGCTGCTGCTAAGTCACTTCAGTCGTGTCCGACTCTGTGTGACCCCACAGACGGAAGCCCACCAGGCTCCCCTGTCCCTGGGATTCTCCAGGCAAGAACACTGGAGTGGGTTGCCATTTCCTTCTCCAGTGTGTGAAAGTGAAGTCACTCGGTCATGTCTGACTCGTAGCGACCCCACGGACTGCAGCCTACCAGGCTCCTCCATCCATGGGATTTTCTAGGCAAGAGTACTGGAGTGGCCTGCCATTGCCTTCTCCGAATACTGGGTTACATGTAAAATATCCTTCTCTATTTAAATCAAATATAAAACATCTAAATAATAGTGTCTAAAGAAAACGGTCCTTATATCCTAATGACTAATACCAAATGAAATTGATTTGTAACTAGGAAGTATTACACAGCACATATATTTATGCTTTAAATTTATATTAAATCAAAATGACTCAGTTTTTGCACAAACTTTTTGATAGCCTCTTTTATTAGGTTCATTTATAATACAAATGATGGTATAATTTCATTATAAAATGAAATGAGTCCAAACCATGTAAAGTATATATACAAATTGCATAAAATAAAAAATTTTTAAATTATGAACAAAAATGAAAAATGTTAAAGTTTATATAGGGAAAATAATTACATGATTAAAAATTTTCACACAATCTTGGTGATCTTCACAAATTTAGAATCCTAAATAGTAAAATCTGTAAGGATAGGCATTATATCTGTCTTCTAATTACTTATTAGTGAATTTAGTATAAGTCACTCAGTCGTGTCTTACTATTTGCGACCCCATGGACTGTATATAGTCCATGGAATTCTCCAGGTCAGAATACTGGAGTGAGTAGCCTTTCCCTTCTCCAGGGGAATCTTCCCAACCCAGGGATCAAACCCAGGTCTCCCACATTGCAGGCAGATTCTTTACCAGCTGAGCCACAATTAAATAACCTTTATTAAATTTAATGTGAGACTGGACACACAGTAGACACTCAGTAAATGTTTGTGAATTAAGGAAGGAAATATACAAATCAGAAATCAGCTTTTCCAGTTTTATATATGTTCAAATGCACACACATAAAATAGTTTTAAGTTTAGAGAGTACACAGGATAATACTTTTTAACATCTTCATATACTTACAGATAGAATAGTCTTATACAATTTTGAGCTATTTTAATAATTATCTTTGTTGCAAACTATCTGTTTCAGGTGTACTAATTGTCCTGCATATAAATTTCTTAAGCCTACTTAAAAGGAGGATCAATTTTCTAAAACTTATAGATCTGTCTTAAATGTTTAAGCTGTACGATATATGCCATAATTTGGAGAGGTCTTTCATAGATATTCTGTGATAAAGCAGTATCATTTAGTGTAATGAAATTATAGTGTGGGATAGTAATTATTTAATTACAATTCTAAATTAATTTCATTAGTGAAATATATCTGTGTATCATATTGCTGTTCTTAGGTGGTGATTGCCCATTATCATTCTTTTACCAGCTTTGTGAATTATTGAGTTTGACTAATTAAATTTCATATTATGAGGTGTACATTGGTATGTATGGGGAACAGTGTGTCTTCTTTTTTTGTTGAGATAATTTCTTGATTATTTGTTTAGTGCCTACTTAACAAATACTCAATACACAAGCATCACAAAATTTTGTTTGCTTTCAGAAACAAGCATTCAACACTACAAGAACATAACCTAGAAATGAATTTCCATCAAAGAGTTGATTCATATTGTGACAGAATCCAACTGACCTCTGATTTACTGTCTGTTGCTTTTAATGGAATACAAATTTATTACTGAAAGATCAGAGACCACAGTAACAACTACATTCATTATTGTGATAATAACCCAAAAGTGTGATTTGCAAGGAAAAGTGGAAGATCAGTGGAAAAAATTCCTGGATAATGACTCTTCACCATAGTCAAGAGTATAATTTAGTATCTTTATATTAATTTCAGGAATTCCAAAGGCAGAACTTTAAACATTTAAACATTGACTTTTCTTAATTTGATCTTTTGTGTTTCTCTAAAATACGTATGTCCAGATCACAAATTCAGGGGATTTTTCACTTTTTTGTAAAAAAGCCTTCTCCGTATTTTTATCCTAATATTTTCTCACAAGGGTGTGGGGGAGAACCAGGGCAAAATTAGAAAGGACTAATATAGGTTCTCTGATCAGTAGGCCCTTGTATGTAATGGGTGACACAGCTTCCATTTTCTAACAATTATAGTTTAGGAGTAGATTCCCCCTTTTAAGCTTGTTTTTAATCTAAGGCCCCAATGGTTGTACCTCACAAGACAGGCAAACAAAAAATAAATAAGAAACATCAAAATGAAGACGTATAAGTAAATATTGCCATTTGGTATAAAGATGGTATTAAATTTACACCTTTAACCTTTTCCTCAAGGAGAAACGTTTAGAAAGGATCATTTAGTTCAGCTGTGCTGAGGGTGTTTTCTGAGTTAGCAAGATAACTGTAGGGTTTTCAACATCCATTTTATTTGTCTTACATCCATTTTATGTTAAATGAACAATATTTTCAACTGCACTAATACATCAAAGTTATTGATTCCTTCAAAGTGAATTGCATAAATGTTTCACTTCAAAGCATTTTAATACATACATAATACTTCTCAGTCTCCACTCCATGAATAACTAGTGATCTTTATGCTGCTGCTTTCTCCAATACTGCCTTCACTTGGCAATTAAGTCCAATTCCAGAGAGGGCTACTGTGAGCGTGTGGGGCCCAATCTTTGGCAAGTATACACACAATTAAAGTCAGGGCTGCCTCCCTGTCATCCGAGGTACAGAGAGATGCATTAAAACTAACAAAGCGATAAAAGGGACCTGAAATTGAAGCAGTTTAAGAAATGACAGTTTAATGAAGGCAGTGTAAAAATACTATCACTGTGATGGAAAACATCTGTCCTCCACGAATCTTGAGTGATGGAAGTCTGTGAGGCTCTTGAGGAATGTGTTGCCAGCCTATGGTTATATCAACAGCAGGTCAGGCATGGCCTGTCTCTTTTAATATCATAGTTATGACTGTCCAAACGTATACCATCCCAGCCAATGCTTTGTCTTCAGCATTGCAATAGGTTGCCTTAAAGCTCCTTTCTTTTCACTGCTTGTTAGGCTTTTTCATCAGAGTGTGGAAGTCATACTGCTGACCTATAAGGAGAAAGGAGATAATGTGTGTCATTGAGAGTTGTTTGTAAAGCAAGAAGTTCATAAATATAACTCTAGTTATTGTAATAATCAAAAAGAGATATTTTAGATCTTTGCTTTAAAATTATGGTTGTAGTCAACAGTTCATGATTTCTTTTGTTTTTATTCAAGTAGTTTTTGCTCCTCCCGCCACCAAATCATTTATTCCTGAGAGCAAAAATATATGACAGCAGGTAAATATTTTTAACAGCACTGCACTGAAGACCGCCACTGTGTGACGAGCGTTAAAGTGTTTCCGCGGCATTTGAGTTACTGTGACAGACTTTCACAAGAGACGACAAGAGTTTGTTTATAGTCCAGATTGATGATACGCAAGTGGGTTAGTCTCATGCCCCAAATTTGCAAGAAATTAGAACCTAATCTTTTCATTTTTAAAAATCATTCTTTTTTTCCCTCATTTCTTATTCATCAGGTAATTTTTGAAACAAAATTTTACAGGTGAAAAATGTGAACTGTGATATAAATAATTTTCTTGGAGATAAGGAAAAAAATGAATCATTTCTCAGCAAAAGTAGTTAAATCAGGTGTTATTCAGACAACATAACTGATTAGTTATATGTGAGTTTAAAACAAATATGAAAATTTAAGTTGTTTAAGAAGTTCATCTCTGTGTTTATCCCAGCGATGGAAATGTTTCCCCATCCCCCACCCACGGAATTATCAGGTCTGTCGTGGCAGTTTTAATCATTTGTTCAGTCTTGTCTACTACCTCTGTAGTATCCCGCTCAATTATGTGTTCACGAATTGGGGGGTGGGATGGTTGAGGACAGAATTATACATACAGTTACTGTGTGCAAAATCTGATTTGCTTATTTATGTGTCTCTCAGTACCTTGGTTTTTTGTTTTTTTTAGCAGATCATGAAACAGTGGTTATTTGGAGACGTCTCAATATTCTCGTGTAGTAAAAATGTTTTTTGTATAGCTTATATGCTTCTGTGTGTGTGTGCTTGGTCACTGAGGCATGCCCAACTCTTTGCAGTCCCATGGACTGTAGCCTGCCAGGCTCCTCTGTCCGTGGAATTTTTAAGAATACTGGAGTGGGTTGCCATTTCCTTCTCCAGAGGATCTTCCCAACCCAGGGATCAAACCAGCGTTTCCTGCATTGCACAGCATGTCCTGCATTGCGGGAGAATTCTTTACCCACTGAGCCACTAGGGAAGCCAATATGCTTATGATGAGTGGAATAATCCAAACGTTAAGCCAAGTCAGAATTTTTATCAACAATTTTTAGTTCATGTCTATAATCCTGCCCAACTATATATTTTCCAAAAAAATCAATAGTGATGGAAAAGTTACCCTTCATATTCAGGAAAGAAAATTTTTGTGGAGGAAGAAAAATATATATAATGATTTTTGACAAACACAATTAAAAATAGCTTTTATACAGCACTCTTCCATTTATTTAAAATTTTAAGATCTATCTCAAAGAAAAATTTAGCTAGGTGTTAAATATCTTTAACAATACCGTTTAATATCTGACCTTTAGGTCAGGGCAGCTTATAGGATTTGTCAATTCAAGCACAATGGATTTTCTGAAAGCATATCAAATAGTAATAGAGTATATCTATTATAGGATTTGTCAATTCAAGCACAATGGATTTTCTGAAAGCATATCAAATAGTAATAGAGTATATCTAGCTTACAAATAAGCTATCAGTTTTACAAAGCTGTATTTAAACCTAAATAGTAGTCAATAAAAATCTAGGAATTGGTTGATAAGTGATTTTCTGTGGACGCCATATCCATATGATAATATTAAATATAAAAAATGATAGTTAATATATCCTGAAATCCTATTATCCCATCTCTGCCTCAGTTATATTAACATTTCCATCAGAATTATTCTTACATATTTCATTTCTCTTGCATCTCTAAGTAAAAAATTTGCTTCTTTCCTCTGCTGGTAAAATGATGTTCAACAGTCTGTCACTTGACCCTTACTCTTTAGCATTCCTTTTTACATAATTAAGGATTCATAATTTCAAGTTAGCTCAACATATTATTTTTCATTCTAAGAAAACTGTAGTTGAGACTTGTTACTGACATGTTAGCCTTTTCTGTGATAATCTCTCTTTCAATCATCTTTCGATAGACTCAAAAATAGAGAAGTGTTTCATACAAATCCCCCGTCTTCACATACAGAAAGTGTGTAGCTGTGTAGCTTTACCTTGGGACACCTGGCTTCGAACCCTTGCTAAGTGTTGGTTCAGGACCTACTCTCTTTTGTTTCAGTTTTGTTTTGCTTTTTTTCCCTGTACTGCATCCACTTTGGGCTTCCTAGGTGACTTAGTGATAAAGAACCCGCCTGCCAATGCAGGAGACACGAGAGACGTGTATTCGATCCCTGGCTAGGGACTATCCCCTGGAGGAGGAAAAGGCAACCCACTCCAGTATTCTTGCCTGGAAAATCTCATGGACAGAGGAGCCTGGCAGGCCACAGTCCATGGGCTCGCTGAGTCGAATACTACTGAGCGACTGAGCAACATAGATCCACTTTATCCCCTTTCATTATTTGCAGGGTTAGGACAGTCTTGCAGAGAAGGCAATGGCACCCCACTCCAGTATTCTTGCTTGGAAAATCCCATGGATGGAGGAGCCTGGTGGGCTGCAGTCCATGGGGTCTCTAAGAGTTGGATACGACTGAGTGACTTCCCTTTCACTTTTCACTTTCACACATTGGAGAAGGAAATGGCAACCCACTCCAGTGTTCTTGCCTGGAGAATCCCAGGGACGGGGCAGCCTGGTGGGCTGCCGTCTATGGGGTCGCACAGTCTGACACGACTGAAGTGACTTAGCAGCAGCAGCAGGACAGTCTTAAGGAGGTCAGTTCAGTTCAGTTCAGTTCATTCGCTCAGTCGTGTCTGACTCTTTGCGACCCCATGAATCACAGCACGCCAGGCCTCCCTGTCCATCACCAAATCCTGGAGTTCACTCAAACTCATGTCTATCAAGTCGGTGATGCCATCCAGTCATCTCATTCTCTATCGTCCCCTTCTCCTCCTGCCCCCAATCCTTCCCAGCATCAGAGTCTTTTCCAATGTGTCAGCTCGTCGCGTGAGGTTGCCAAAGCATTGGAGTTTCAGCTTTAGCATCAGTCCGTCCAATGAACACCCAGGATTGATCTCCTTTAGAATGGACTGGTTTTATCTCCTTGCAGTCCAAGGGACTCTCCATATTCTAAACAACCGCTTATGGCTCTGATTTCACCACCATCAAAATAAACTGAAAGACATAACATGGCAGATATAATTTTTACTGTAGTGTTAATACAAGTAATACAAACTATCAGTCTCCAATTTCAGTTTTTCTTTGTAACCCTAAAAATTTGGTCACTGTGTGAGGCTTTAGCCATATCTCTAACAAGGTCATAATAATAACCTACTTCTTAAGGTTATTCTGGTGTTGACTTTCAGAGTTCTCTCTGAGACTACTAAGTAAGCAATTTTCATATGCATTATTATGCTTCGTTTCCAGGGACCAGATGCCCTATGGGGTACCCGCCTCTTAATCTAGGGAGATTAAGATAGTGACAATCACATTGCTTGTTGCCCATCTAGAATCTCTTAGACCCATCAGTTATTTACAGCCAACAAATGTACAGAAAACACCCTGTGTGAGATTCTAAAACAGAAGTGCTCATCAGCTTGAGTTAGCTTGCAGAATACTCCCTAAAGCTGAGATGGCAGAGCATGCACAGGGAAGGGAAAGACGTTAGGACTCAGGGAGGCAGTGATAGCAGTTGTGAGGACATTTTAATTTGTTTTAATTAGTTTTTAATACTTTCACAATAATGTTTAAAAACCCAGTTTTAAAAATAAGCTCTAAGTCAAATTTCACAGCAAATAATCCTACCTCTAACACAACTGGCTGTCCAAAGAAAAGTGGGAATGCAAATTAAATTAAACCTGTGTGCTCTTTTGCTCAGTCGTGTCCGACACTTTGTGACCCTATGGACTGTAGCTGCAGGCTCCTCTGTCCATGGGATTCTCCAGGCAAGAATACTGGAGTGGGTTGCCATTTCGTCCTCCAAAATTAAACATATAGACTAGAATAATTGCCATTGCAGTTGTACTTTAAACCAGGGTTAACTGAGAAATTATTTTTAATGCCTGCATTTGCTATTGGGGAATAATAATTCTGGTTTTAAATTTATAAAACTTTCTCTGTATCTTTTTATATATATATATAGATTCTTTTAAAACAAAATTGTTATGGTGTATAGTTCCTGATATTGCAATTTCCCTTTCAATAAATTATTTCATATTTGCCTATCATGAAAAAATAAACGTAATCATTACTTTTACCTTCATTATCTCCTTTATACAATAAAGTCAAATTACCCCTGGAAATCTTAGCTACCAGAAAGAGATACAGTCAGTTTTTGGAATCAGTCCCACATTTTATAGCAGGAAAATATTGCTCACTACAGACACATTGTATTCCTTAATTTATCTGATTATATCTTCCTGAGTAATTAATATTCCCACACTATTTTGGGTATGTAAAATCAAATTGCCAACATCCGCTGGATCATGGAGAAAGCAAGAGAGTTTCAGAAAAACATCTATTTCTGCTTCATTGACTATGCCAAAGCCTTTGACTGTGTGGATCACAATAAACTGTGGAACATTCTGAAAGAGATGGGAATCCCAGACCACCTGACCTGCCTCTTGAGAAACCTGTATGCAGGTCAGGAAGCAACAGTTAGAACTGGACATGGAACAACAGACTGGTTCCAAATAGGAAAAGGTGTACGTCAAGGTTGTATATTGTCACCTTGCTTATTTAACTTATATGCAGAGTACATCATGAGGAACGCTGGGCTGGAAGAAGCACAAGCTGGAATCAAGATTGCTTGGAGAAATATCAATAACCTCAGATATGCAGATGACACTACCCTTATGGCAGAAAGTGAAGAGGAACTCAAAAGCCTCTTGATGAAAGTGAAAGAGGAGAGTGAAAAGGTTGGTTTGAAGCTCAACATTCAGAAAACAAAGATCATGGCATCTGGTCCCATCACTTCATGGGAAATAGATGGAAAAACAGTGGAAACAGTGTCAGACTTTGTTTTTTGGGGCTCCAAAATCACTGCGGATGCTGATTGCAGCCATGAAATTAAAAGACGCTTGCTCCTTGGAAGGAAAGTTATGACCAACCTTGATAGTATATTAAAAAGCAGAGACATTACTTTGCCAACCAAGGTCCGTCTAGTCAAGGCAATGGTTTTTCCCGTGGTCATGTATGGATGTGAGAGTTGGACTGTGAAGAAGGCTGACCGCCGAAGAATCGATGCTTTTGAACTGTGGTGTTGGAGAAGACTCTTGAGAGTCCCTTATACTGCAAGGAGATCCAACCAGTCCATTCTAAAGGAGATCAATCCTGGATGTTCATTGGAGGGACTGATACTAAAGCTGACACTCCAATACTTTGGCCACCTCATGCGACGAGTTGACTCACTGGAAAAGACTCTGATGCTGGGAAAGGTTGGGGGCAGGAGGAGAAGGGGACGATGGAGAATGAGATGGCTGGATGGCATCACCGACTCTGTGGACATGAGTTTGAGTGTACTCCGGGAGTTGGTGATGGACAGGGAGGCCTGGCGTGCTGTGATTCATGGGGTCGCGGAGAGTCGGACACGACTGAGCGACTGAACTGAACTGAACTGAACTGAAGTTCATCTTAACTAATTATACTCTGTATATGTAGTTACATAGTATTTTTGGAATTTTCTTCTGATTTGGAAAATATTACGGTATCTGGTGCATAAATGTTCTATGAGCAATCTGGGCTAATCTTCACACCTCTTGGGGCAATAACTGTTTGTCAAGTCAAAATCTCACATTTTCTTTAACCAATCTAAATCTGTAGAAATGTGACTAGCCTTATTCAAAATATAAATCTCAAGTGCAGTCTAAGCCATGTGATTTATTTGTTGCTTGGTCTACCATGAACAAAACATCTCAAAAAAGCTACATAATTAATTATTTTCAACCAGTTTGTTGATACGGGTCTTATATGTTTTTAAAACACAGACTTTACTTTGTAAAACCGTTACAAGTCTGAAAACAGTGGTTATGCAAAAGGTGGGATGTACCACTATCAAAATTTGGTTATCTGACCACCTAGATGCTTACTCCTTGGAAGGAAAGTTATGACCAACCTAGAGAGCATATTTAAAAGCAGAGACATTACTTTGCCAACAAAGGCCCGTCTAGTCACGGTTATGGTTTTTCCAGTGGTCATGTATGGATGTGAGAGTTGGATGGTGAAGAAAGCTGAGAGATGAAGAATTGATGCTTTTGAACTGTGGTGCTGGAGAAGACACTTGAGAGTCCCTTGGACTGCAAGGAGATCCAACCAGTCCATCCTAAAGTAGATCAATCCTGGGTGTTCATTGGAAGGACTGATGTTGAAGCTGAAACTCCAATACTTTGGCCACCTCATGCGAAGAGTTGACTCCTTGGAAAAGACCCTAATGCTGGGAAGGGTTGGTGGTAGAAGGAGAAGGGGACGACAGAGGATGAGATGGTTGGATGGCATCACCGACTCTGTGGACATGAGTTTGAGTGAACTCCGGGAGTTGGTGATGGACAGGGAGGCCTGGGGTACTGCTATTCATGAGGTCGCAAAGAGTCGGACATGACTGAGCAACTGAACTGAGTGATTTTATCTAATCATTCATAAATCTATAGTTTAATAATTTTTAATCTTTTGTTAAAATAAAGCCACACTCTGGTAAGCATTCTGACAAGGAAGAAAATATACTTTCCATTTTAGAGAGTGAGCATAAGAGAGAGAAAATTCAAAGATATAATTTTATTTCCTTTTTTCGGTTGCTCAGTATCAAAGCATTAGACTAAGATCAGGAAAGTATAGAGTTAATTTTTTTTTCAGAATGTTGTCTGTGTATAGGATGAGCACAAATCCCCTAGAAAGCTAGTCTTTTTCTGTAGAAAAATGTATTTATTTGTTTCTCTGTTTCTGATAGGATTTCATAAGTGTTAAGTATTAAGTTTAAGGGACCCCCCAAAAAATGTTTTTCCTCATTTGGCCTGTTTTAAAAAATCAGTTTGGGCCTTTCTAATTGAGAGGGAAAGAGAGTAAGCATGGGACTGAAAAGTAAAGTGAAAGTCAGAGGGAAAGAGAGAATATGAAGCTGTGCAGTTTATTTCCATTGAAACTGGGTATCATTATTTTTTGTGTGTAATAGAATATAAAAATTATTGTGGTGATGTAATTACATATTCTTTCTGGAAATATATTTTTATGAATAATGCAGTTAAAATTATTTATGGGCAAAAGACCAAGAGTATCCAACACAATATTGAGATAGAGCAAAGCTGAAAGACTGGTGCAACGCAGCTTTCAGACGCACTGTGAAGCTGCAGTCATTGAGACAGTGTGGCTGTGGTGAGGGAGGAGGCAGCTAGACCAGCGAACCAGAATGGAGAGCCAAGGCAGCAAAAGCAGTGCAGGGAGCAAAGACAGTCTCTTCAACAAATGATGCTGGGATAACTGAACATCCATGTGCAAGAAAAAAAGAATCTAGACACTGACTCTACATCCTACACATAAATTAACTGAAAAAGAATCAGAGATCTAAATGGAAAACACGAAAGTATAAAACTCCTACAAGATAGAGTGAAGTCGCTCAGTTGTGTCCGACTCTTTGCGACCCCATGGACCAGGCTCCTTCATCCATGGGATTTCCCAGGCAAGAATACTGGAGCAGGTTGCTATTTCTTTCTCCAGAGGATCTTCCCAACCCAGGGATTGAACCCGGGTCTCCTGCATCGTAAGCAGATGCTTTTACTATCTGAGCCACCAGGGAAGTCTACAAGATAACAGAAGCCTGCAAGATAACATAAGAGAAAACCTCGATGACCTTGAACATGGTGATAGATTTTTAGAAATAATGCCAAAGGCAGAATCTATGAAAGAAAGAACTTAATAGTTTGTATTTTACTAAAATTTTAAAAAACGTCTCTGAGAAAGGGAATGCCATGAAAATGAAATGACAGGCTCTAAACTGGAAGAAATATTTGCAAAACACTTATCTGATAAAGCTCTGTTATGCAAAACACACAGAAAACTCTTAAAGCTCAATAATGAGGAAACACCATAATTGAACAATGGGTCAAAGACTACCAGGAACCACTCCTGTAGCCTGGAGGGCTTCCCAGGTGGCTCAGTGATGACAGAATCTGGGCCAGTGCCGGAGATGCAGGAGCCTTGGGTTAGATCCCTGGGTGGGGAGGGTGCCCTGGAGGGGGAAGTGGCAACCCTCTCTGGTATTCTTGCATAGAGGATGGAAAGAGGAGTCTGGTGGGCTACGGGTCATGGGGTCACAAAGAGTCAGACTCAGTTTAGCAACTGAGCACTTGTTGTAGACTGAACGTGTCCTCTCCAGAATGATATGTTGAAAGCTAACCCTCAACGTGGTGGTATTAGAAGGTGAAGCTTTTGGAAGCGGATTAGGCTTTGAGGGCGGAGTCTCTATGAATGGAATTAGTGCCCTTGTCTGGGGTCCCCAGAGAGCTCCTCTGCCATCCCACGCAGTGAGGAGTCGGTAAGAAGGCAGCCTCCTGTGAGCCGGCGCACGGGCCCGCATTAGACACAGACTCTCCAGCTTCCAGAATTACGCAACGTACGTGCTTGTCGTTTACACGACCTAATCTATAGCTGTTTTCCCAGTAGCAGCCTGAACAGACTGAGAAATCTCCCTGAAAAAAAGATACACAGATGGCAGATCAACGTATGAAAAGATGCCTCACACCATACTCCCTGGGGAGATACACATTAATACAACAATGAAATGCCGCCACGCAACAGTAAGAATCACCAAATCCAGAGCCCCGAGAAAACCCAAGTCTGCTTTTGATGTGAGCCAACAGGAACTCTCATCTACTGTTACCAGGATGTATCACAGGGGTATAGCCACCTTGGAAGACTTTTGTTGTTTCTTGAAAAATTAAAGGTACTGTTATTTTCATTTCAGTTCACTTCAGTCCAGTTCAGTTCAGTCCCTCAGTCGTGACCGACTCTTTGTGACCCCATGAATCTCAGCACGCCAGGCCTCCCTGTCCATCACCAACTCCTGGAGTTCACCCAAACTCATGTCCACAGAGTCGGTGATGCCATCCAGCCATCTCATTCTCGGTCGTCCCCTTCTCCTCCCACCCTCAAGCCCTCCCAGCATCAGACTTTTCCAGTGAGTCAACTCTTCACATGAGGTGGCCAAAGTATTGGAGTTTCAGCTTTAGCATCAGTCCTTCCAATGAACACCCAGGACTGATCTCCTTTAGAATGGACTGGTTGGATCTCCTTGCAGTCCAAGGGACTCTCCAGACTCTTCTCCAGCACCACAGTTCAAAAGCATAATCTCTCTCCTTTATATTTATCTAAAGTAGTTTAAAACTTATGTCCACATAAAAATTTGCTCTTGCATGTTTGTAGTAGCTTGATTTATAATTGCCAAATCCTCAGTTCAGTTCAGTCACTCAGTCGTGTCCGACTCTTTGCGACCCCATGGACTGCAGCACACCAGGCTTCCTTGTCCATCACCAACTCCCAGAGCTTACTCAAACTCATGTCCATCGCGTCCGTGATGCCATCCAACCATCTCATCTGTCGTCCCCTTCTCCTCCTACAAGCCACCAAAATATATTTCAGAATGTGAATAGATTAACTCTGATACATCCAGATGGTGGAATATTAAATCCAAAAAATTAAGCTTGAAGCCATGAAAGGACACGAAAGAACCTTAAATATATATTGCTAAGTGAAAGAAACTAATCTCTTGAAAAGACTACATAACTGCATGCTTCCAAATATATGGCATTCTAGAAAAGGGAAAATTGTAGAGACCAAAAAGGAAAAAAGGTTGCTAGAGATTGTATGGGGCAAAGAAGATACAGAGGCAGGACCTTAAGGCTGGGAAGATAGTCCCGTGGTGTGGGTTTAGTCACTCAGTTGGGTCTGACTCTCTGCGATCCCATGGACTGTAGTCCCCCAGGCTTCTCTGTCCATGGGATTCTTCAGGCGAGAATACTGGAGTGGGTTGCCATGCCCTCCTCCAGGGGATCTTCCTCACCCAGGGATGGAACCTGTGTCTCTTGCATCTTTTGCATTGCAGGCAGATTCTTTACAACTTATCCACTGGGGGAGTGCCTTAGAAAATGCTACAAATAGCTCCTATTTTAAAGGTGAGAAAACTGAGTCACAGAAATGGAAAAACTTGAATTTGACCCTAAGTATTGTGAACTGCCCAGGCTCTTTACAAAAATGTCACACTGTGCTCAGCGTCGATGTGAGCACCTCACTGGAGACATGTTTGGGATCATTTCCAAAATCCAGCAGGTGTTTAGCGTCTCATCATTTTTCTCTTGGGATAAAAGCCATGAGCAGCATAAAGCATTATATAACACCACTTTTGTATTTACATCTGTGAATTCACAGATACCTTAGTTCTCTAAGGAAACATTTTTCAGTCATCTTAGTCTTACAGAGGGGCTTTCCTGATAGCTCAGTTGGTAAAGAATCCGCCTGCAATGCAGGAGACCCCAGTTTGATTCCTGGGTCAGGAAGATCCCCTGGAGAAGGGACAGGCTACCCACTCCAGTATTCTTGGGCTTCCCTGGTGACTCAGCTGGTAAAGAAATCGCCTGCAATGCAGAAGACCTTGGTTCGATCTCTGGGTTGGGAAGATCCCCTGGAGAAGGGAAAGGCTACTCACTCCAGTATTCTGGCCTTGAGAATTCCATGGACTATATAGTCCTTGGGGCTGCAAAGAGTCAGACATGGCTGAGGGACTTTCACTTTCACTTAGTTTTACAAAAAGGTACTTCTAATCATTATTGGATAATATATGTAAAAAGAGAGTTGTAGTCTTTAATTTTTAACTAATTTTACTAGAGTAGGATATACTATACATTTTCAAGTGAAAGTAATATCAAAATTGCCACAATTTTACAATTATAATTCTCCTGAGTCATACTTACGTGTAACATATTAGCCATTTTTTGTCTCAGTTCAGTTTAGTTCAGTCGCTCAGTCATGTCCGACTCTTTGCGACCCCATGAATCACAGCACGCCAGGCCTCCCTGTCTATCACCAACTCCCGGAGTTCACTCAAACTCATGTCCATCGAGTCAGTGATGCCATCCAGCCATCTCATTCTCTGTTGTCCCCTTCACCTCCTGCCCCCTTTGTCTAGTTGCTGGTAAATATTTTTCTACATTTTTATTTCAAAGTAATTATGTAAACACTTATCTGAAATGGCCTCAAGCCCATAAATACTATATAATAATATAGGAAAATACATACTATAATAGAAACATAAATTACTTACTGTTTAAAATTTATATTATGCCCATTGAAAATAGATAATATTACGAATAAATTTCCAAAGTCAAAGTAGAAAAATGAAATTTATGAAGTCCAACTTGTCAGTAATTTCTTTCATGGGTTGTGTTTTTGGTATTATATCTCAAACTTATCATCAAACCCAAGGTTAGGAAAACTTTTGATTTCTTACAGAAGAAGTTTTTGCTTTGCACTTTATGTACAAGTCTATATTCTGATTTAGTTTTTGTGAAAGGTATAAGATCACTGTGTCCTTTTTGCATGTGGAAATTCAATCATTCCTCCACCATTTCTTGTAAAGATTATCATTTCTTCTTTGCACCTTTGTTGAAAATGTGTTGACTTCATTTGTGTGTATCTCTTTTTTGGGCCTTTGATTATGCTCCAGTGATCTGTATGTCTGTTCTTTAGATATACCACACCATCTTGATTATTGTACCTTTATAGTTACTCTTGAAACCAGATCAAGAACTCCAAATTATTCTTCTTTTTCAGTGTTGTGTTGGCTATGTAAGCATTTTTCCTTTCCATACAAGCTTTAAATTTAATTTGTCATAGCTATAAAATAGCTTAATGAGACTTTGGAATTACATTGAATCAATAGATCAAGACTTGGCATCCTAACAATACTGAGTCTTCCAATTCATGAGCTGATATCTTGAAGACTATATATTTGTCTTTCATTAAATTTTGACATCAAATGTGCACATAAGTTATAAAAGTCAACATTTGTTGAAGAACTTTAATTTTAAAATAAACTATTGTTTGTATTATTTAGGGTAATAACTGAGTAGCTTAGCAGGTTAAATGTTACCAAAAATTTTCCCTTTTATTAATTTATTGATATTCATACAGTTTTCAAGTTGATTTTTTAGAGCTTTAAGATATTTTTATTCCTGATTCTTGCCTATTACCCAATAAATATTTTAAAGTTAAAATGAAACTTGTTAAAAATAGATTTAGCTGGTTAGTTGTAGGATACTGTGTATCATGGAATATCTCATTGAAGTGTTCTTCTAGAAAACTGACATGAAAATCACTCTATTTCAGCCTATGATTATTTTAGCTCACACTTTGCTGATTCAAACCAGTTGAATCAGAGTGAGGCCATGGAATAAATTACTTCTATTAATAGCATCCATTACATGATTCAGGCCAAAAAGTGATTAAACCATCTCCAGTAACACCATAATTTTCATATATAATTCTTGCTAAACGTCAAAATTATTTTTCTTCCTTAAACTAAGCAAAGCATGAGGCATCCTTAATCTTTAGAAACTAATGTTACCAAAGAAACCTCTTTTCATAAAGAGTCTCACATTTAATATTCTCTAGATTATAATCTTAACACATGGCTACAGTTAAAACTTTCTTTTTCATTATCAGAGTATTTGAAAATTCATTTTTAACTTAAATAGATCAATCTTAATGATTAGAATTTTGATCAATGATCTATGAAGTCTGTAACAGCTTGTAAAGTACAATTTATCTTAAATTAAAATGCTTCCTTATTTGACAAGACAATACAGTGTTCTATGTCATGCCATGAATTATATGGGTATACTTGTCAGTATAAATTTTCTGGCAACGGTAATAAAGAATGCTATCATTCATTTTATTGCTGGAGAGAATCATTGTTTTTTATTCATACAAATGCTGCATTTCCATTACTTCTTACAAAAGCTTTGGCAGTACTTCAAAATGAGTATTATTACAAAATATTCTGTTACAGCATGGTAAATATATGACTTTCTCTTCTATTATGTCCACAACTGTCCAAAGAGGACTTTACTCTGATTATACTGCTCTACCGTCAAGTGAGAAAAACTGACTTTCAGATTTTTGCCTTACTGAAGGATGAATGGATTTTTTCCTGGAAGTCCTCTGGTACACCAAGGTGCATTGTCCCATTGCAGGCTTCGTCACCGACTTCTTTGCTTTTCCTTTAGCCCTTGAATGTAAAACTTCTTTGGAAGGTATCCAAAGGAGTCCTTGACATACTGTGATAAAGTTTAGAAATTAAAAGTAATAATTAACATGTATCACATATTTTAGTAAAAATAAAAATCTGAAACTCATTAATTTTTATCGAGGTATAGTTGATGTACAATGTCATTTTGTCAGGTGTGTGCAGCATAGTGATTCACAATTGCTAAAGTTTATACTCCATTTATAGTCTTTGTGAAATATTGACTGGATTCTATGTTGTACACTATATCCGTGTGGTTTGTTTATTTGATGCATTTCAGCAGCGTGTGAGTATGTGGCCCTTAGCCCATGCAGCTGTCTTGCCTGCCGCTCTAACGCTTTCTCCACTGGTAGTCACTAGTGTGTTCTCTGTATCTGTGAGTCTGCTTTCTACCCTACTTATTGTTTATATTGGAAGTATAGTTGATACTTTTAAACTGTGGTGCTGGAGAAGACTCTTGAGAGTCCCTTGGACTGCAAGGAAATCCAACCAGTCCATTCTAAAAGAGGTCAATCCTGGGTGTTCATTGGAAGGACTTATGCTAAAGCTGAAACTCCAATACTTTGGCCACCTCAGCGACGAGTTGACTCACTGGAAAAGACTCTGATGCTAGGAGGGATTGGGGGTAGGAGGAGACGGGGACGGCAGAGGATGAGATGGCTGGATGGCATCACCGACTCGATGGACATGAGTTTGAGTGAACTCCGGGAGTTGGTGATGGACAGGGAGGCCTGGCGTGCTGTGATTCATGGGGTCGCAAAGAGTCGGACACGACTGAGCGACTGAACTGAACTGAACTGATAGTTGATTTGCAACGTTGTGTTAGTTCCCGGTGTACAACAAAGCAGTTCAGTTAAATATACATGTATATCTGGTTTTTCCAGACTCCTTTTTCCATCGGTCAGTATAAAATATTGAGTAGAGTTCCCCGTGCTATATAGTAGGCCGTTGCTGATTATTCATCTTGTATACTGTAGTGTGTATGGCAATCCCAGACACCTAATTTACCCCCTCCCACTTTCCCTTTTGGTAACCATAAGTTTCTTTTCTATGTTTGTGGGTCTATTTCTGTCTTGTGTATTGGTTCATTTTCTTTCATAATTCACATAAAAGCAGTATCATATGATTCTTGTGTTTCTCGTTTGGCTTGCTTCATTTAGGACGATACTCTCTAGGTTCATCTGTGTTGCTTCAAAGAGCATTATTCCATTGTTTTGTGGCTGAACAACATTCCATTATTTAAAACGCCACATCTTTATCCATTCATCTGTTGATGAAACTTAGTTTGTTTCCGTATCTTGTCTGCTATAAACAGTGTCACTATGAACATTGGGGTGTATCTTTTCAAATCAGTGATTTCAAGTTCTTTTAATATCCAAGAATGGAATTGCTGGATGATATGATAGTTTTGTTTTCAATAGTGGCTGAAAAAATTTACATTACCATCAACAGTAGTTCACTTTCTCCACATTCTTGCCATCATTTGTTATGAACTTATTAATTTTTAAATACCAACAAGAATGAGTAAGTAAAAGTAGCTTTACTTATTGTAGAGTTTATGTTCTCTTGCCAACAGTAATAAGAATGAGTGTTACTCAGCACATGCTTGACAGTGCTCACAAACGTATAACATTCTATGAATGTTGGAATAATAGGTTCAAAGTTTTTCTTAAATCTCATTAAAACATTACTAATTATGAAAAATAAAGATTACAAAAAGGTCTCCACTTATAGTAGCGTTACATATAACTTCTGTAAAGTACATGTTTTTTGACAGAATAAAACTTTCAGTTCTGTTCAGTTCAGTCACTCAGTCGTGTCTGACTCTTAGCGACCCCGTGAATCGCAGCACACCAGGCCTCCCTGTCCATCACCAACACCCGGAGTTCACCCAAACTCATGTCCATAGAATCGGTGATGCCAAGCAGCCATCTCATCCTCTGTCATCCCCTTCTCCTCTTGCCCCCAATCCCTCCCAGCATCAGAGTCTTTTCCAGTGAGTCAACTCTTCGCATGAGGTGGCCAAAGTATTGGAGTTTCAGCTTCAACATCAGTCTGTCCAATGAACACTCAGGACTGATCTCCTTTAAGATGGACTGGTTGGATCTCCTTGCAGTCCAAGGGACTCTCAAGAGTCTTCTCCACCACCACAGTTCAAAAGCATCAATTCTTCGGCACTCAGCTTTCTTCACAGTCCAATTCTCACATCCATACGTGACCACTGGAAAAACCATAGCCTTGACTAGACGGACCTTTGTTGGCAAAGTAATGTCTCTGCTTTTTAATATGCTGTCTAGGTTGGTCATAACTTTCCTTCCAAGGAGTAAGCGTCTTTTAATTTCATGGCTGCAATCACCATCTGCAGTTTTGGAGCCCCCCAAAATAAAACTTTAAGATACTGATAATATATAGAATTTTTATCCATACTGAGTTTTTAATGGATCTATCAAAACTTTTATAACAGAAAACACAATTGTTTTGTTTGTGTGTGTTAGAATATAAAGTGACAAAATGTAAACAGGGGTTAAGAAAGTATTTGAATGTTTAAACAATATTGTAAAGTAATTAGCCTCCAATTAAAATAAATTAAAAATAAATTCCATATATTGATCATCTACTTTGTAACATGCAGAAGGATAAAATGAACTAAAAGATTCAATAGGGTCTTAGAGATTGTGATTTAGTTTTCTTATTTTGATTTTTCATACTCAACCTTGCTTATTTCCAAGTTGTCCTCTTTATCACTCTGATTACATTTTGTTGATCTTTAAGATAATAGTTATCTGATTCACCTTCCCCAGTAATTAATCCTTTAAAACTGTGTACACACTGCAGAACGTTTGCTTTCATTTTCTGAATGGGAGACAAGAGAAGATATTCTTGGGGTTCCATTCAAATAACTCCAAAATTATATAGTCCTTACCAGTTTGACAATCCCCAATCTTGAGTTATTTCTATAGTCAACTTTCTCCATTCTCCCTTTTAAATTATTAAATTTACATTTCTTTGCAAATGACTTTTTCCTTTTCCTTTTTTATTTAGTGGAATTAAACTGTTTGTTACGTATATAGAAAAACAAGATCAGCAGGGTGTCAGCTCCCCGCATCCCTCATCCCACAGAATGAAACTAAACGGGATGGTCCAGAAGACAGGAGACTTGAGCAGTGGGTCATTTTAACATTTACTCGTCAGGGTTAGATTATAGCCAAGCAGCTTTACACCCCAAAGAGAGATGGGACATAAAGGGAAGGGAAGTCAAAGGGAAATATGCTGTGGCAGCTGTTCGTAAGACAGAAAATGTCTGCAAGATAGGGAGGTGGCCGGTACATTGCTCCCACCGTGTTCCAAAGACGATCCTGAAACAGTTTGTCAAGACTTGGATCCATCTGTAGTAAGCCTCACCTATGTTTGGCTTATGTGGAAACGTGCAGATTGCCAGGGCTCCCCAGTGGATCTGTTCTGCTCTATTCACACAGACGTTCTACTCTTCATTATTCATATCAGTCCAAAGGTGGGCTTTCATTTTTTCCTGCTTATGCCCAGTACTGTTTCTCCAGGGGTTCCCATAACTAAAAGCGTCCTCCAATCGCAAACCATTATTCCTTTTGTTCCTAAAGATATGCAGTGATCAAATCTGAGGATAAATTAATCTAACAAAAATCTATTTAATGGCAGCCCACTCCAGTACTCTTGCCTGGAAAATCCCATGGACAAAGGAGCCTGGTAGGCTACGGTCCATGGGGTCGCAAAGAGTTGGACACAACTGAGCGACTTCACTTCTTCACTTATTGTTTTTGGATTAAACTAATGCAGCATCCGGAGAAGGCAATGGCACCCCACTCCAGTACTCTTGCCTCGGAAATCCCATGGATGGAGGAGCCTGGTAGGCTTCAGTCCATGGGGTCACTAAGAGTCGGACACAACTGAGCGACTTCACTTTCACTTTTCACTTTCATGCATTGGAGAAGGAAATGGCAAACCACTCCAGTGTTCTTGCCTGGAGAATCCCAGGGAGGGGGAAGCCTGTTGGGCTGCCGTCTATGGGGTCGCACAGAGTTGGACATGACTGAAGCGACTTAGCAGCAGCAGCAGCAGCAGCATCACTTTTATTTATTCCACTCCCCCTGCATATGGCAATTTTGCATGTCAATATTCTTTCCAGCAACAAAAATCTATACAAATGATTCCTTCTTTACCGTACTTTCTTTGAACATTAACTGAAGTTTCCCAGATTTGACTTCCAGGTGTCTAGTTATATCTTTTATGATATATTACTGCTGACTTGTCTTATTGATATTTTCACTTACAGAACTTGTATCTCTACTGCATATAACAAAGGTTATACTTAAGAAAAATATGTTCAGAGAATTCCAAATGATTTACCATTGTTTCAAATTCAGGCAATATTTGTTATATTTGCTATTTAAGCATATGATCTCATGATCAATAAAACAGTTAATATTAGATAACTAACTTACAGAGAAATGTTATACATGAACTCATTAATTGTACATCTTAACCATCTTTGCTTTATAATTGCTTCAGTTCAGTTCAGTCGCTCAGTCGTGTCCGACTCTCCGCAACCCCATGAATCACAGCACGCCAGGCCTCCCTGTCCATCACCAACTCCCGGAGTACACTCAAACTCATGTCCACAGAGTCGGTGATGCCATCCAGCCATCTCATTCTCGGTCGTCCCCTTCTCCTCCCGCCCCCAACCTTTCCCAGCATCAGAGTCTTTTCCAGTGAGTCAACTCATCGCATGAGGTGGCCAAAGTATTGCAGTTTCAGCTTTAGCATCAGTCCCTCCAATGAACATCCAGGATTGATCTCCTTTAGAATGGACTGGTTGGATCTCCTTGCAGTATAAGGGACTCTCAAGAGTCTTCTCCAACACCACAGTTCAAAAGCATCGATTCTTCGGCGATCAGCTTTCTTCACAGTCCAACTCTCACATCCATACATGACCACGGGAAAAACCGTATAATTGCTTATTTATCCTTAATTACATCTCTTTTCTTCATTCAAATTTGGTAAGAGGCGAAGTATTGGCTTTATTACTTATTTGGATTCCTCATTTGTTATGGTTTGAAAGTAGAACATTCATGAACCAAGGACATCCTTATATGTGCAACTGGTATGTTACTGAGTCTTTCTTTACTCCTAATGAGGAATTCTAACCCTCATTTCGGTTCTCTGGAGCCTATATCATTTGTTACAGGATAATCTCAGAAAGTTTACATGAAGGAACATGGAGAGCTAGGTAGGGATCAAAGAATGCATAGGGAATTGGATACATGGTTGACTTATTACCCCTCTGGGTGTCTAGTAGTCTGTTACGATGAGGAACCTCTTAGGAGCCACCTATACTGCACTTCAGTATGGTTCCTCTGAAAGTTGAGAGACTTGCACACTGGGGGATAGTAACACTTTCAAAATTCTAGGGAGAGCTGGACAAGCTTTCATGAATTCCATGGCACAGAGGCAGAAAGCTGAGTGCACAAAGGGTGTCTGCAATCACAGGATTTATTCATGGTAGCTTTAGCTCAAGTCAGCTGTGACCCAAGATAATGTGCAGTGGTTTCTGATCATGGTGCAACACCACAAGCACTTCTGGGTAGTTTTGGGAAGCTCCAGAACGATCTTTAGCATGTGTTTCCAAGATGCATCAGTTATCTGGTAGTATCCGACTTCATGAAACTTCTACTTTATCTTCACAGTTTATTACCACTCTGATTCATGGGCACTGCTGGGTTTATGAATCATAAAGTCATTTCAGCTCTGCCTTGTGGTGAAAATTCTCTTTGTTAGGCACCTCTTCTGTTTATTGCTAAGCTCATGAAGAACAGTTGTCTGGCATTCTCCATATTTTCACTAAGTGTAATAAAACTTGCAACAAATCACCGTGTCCAATGAGAGCAAAGGACTTGTGCCTCCTCGTGTCTAGCAAAATACTGAAACCCTTTTGTGTCCCTGTAGAGTTGAGAAAGTCTTGCCTTGTCTCCCTTAGTGCTGCTTTTCCTTCCCGTGGCTACCGAAAATGGCTGTTTTTATGATGTTATGAATGTCAGCTCCAAGAGAGAAAGATTTCTTATTTTTGTTCACCGCTACATTACCAACATGTAGAGAAGTACATGGTGTATATTGGCACTATTTTTGAATGAATGAATGAATAATTGTCTTACACAATTTTTAGTTAATTAGCTCATTTATATTTTTTCCTAACAACCTTCTTTACCCCTGAGATCCATATGGACAACAATGAGGAGTTATGAAAGAAGGGGTTATACCAAGACACAAGTATAAGTAATACATATCATAATATTTAAGCTCTGAAATTTACCATTGCCGGTATTAAAATGTAGACATCCTTGCATAGGAAAATTAATCATACATGGCTGTGACAATAATTGGCCAGATATGCCATGTCTGTTCAAATTCCAGTAGGCATGAACGAAATCTGCTGCGTTTAAAACACGTTTATTTTTTGCCATGTTTGTGGTTTTGCTAGTTTATATTAAAAAAAAGAGAGAGAGAGGAAACTATCTTTGAAGAAAAGATTCAAGTCCTTTCTGTGAAAATTATTATAAATGGAATCATACATTTTGTGAGTTTTAAGGATGATTGCAACCTCTGAAATTTTTAAATTAAAAAACATATGATGCCAAAATTCTGTCTTCCAAGGACATATCACTGAGAAGTAACATGATCCAGTAACTAAATTCCAATTCATTGCTTTTGTACTTCATATTTTCACTTAAATTCTCATTGTTGTTGTCTCTAAGTCATGTTCAATGCCTTGTGATGTCATGATTTGCAGCATGCCAGGATTCGCTGTCCTTAACTATCTCCCAGCATTTTCTCAAATTCATGTTCATTGAGTCGGTGATGCCATCCAATCAGATCCTGTGCCGCCAGCTTCTTTTCCTGCCTTCAATCTTTCCCAGCATTAGGGTCTTTTCCAATGAGTAGGCTCTTCACAACAGGTGGCCAAAGTATTGGAGCTTCAGCCTCCTCATCAGTCTTTCCAATGAATATTCAGGGCTGATTTCCTTTGGGATTAACCACTTTGATTCCCTTGCTGCCCAAGGGACTCTCAGGAGTATTCTCTGCACCACAGTTTGATAGCATCAGTTCTTCAGCATTCATCCTTTCATGGTCCTGTGCATGACTACTGGAAAAACTATACTTTGACTATACAGATCTTTGTTGGCAAAGTGATGTCTCTGCTTTTTAATATGCTGAGTTGTCATAGTTTTTTCCCAAAGAACAGGGATCTTTTAATTCTGTGAGTGCAGTCAGTGTCCTGAGTGATTTTGGAGCCCAAGAAAATAAAATCTGTCACTGTTTCCATTGTTTCCCCATCACTTTGCCAGGAAGTAATGGGACCAGATGCCATGATCTTAATTTTTTGAATTTTGAGTTTTAAGCCAACTTTTTCACTCTCCTCTTTCATCTTTCATCAACAGGCTGTTTAGTTCCCCTTCACTTTCTGAAATAAGGGTGATGTCATCTGAAGCTGTTTATACTTCCCCCAGCATTCTTGATTCCAGCTTGTGCTTCATCCAGCCCAGTGTTTCTCATGGTGTACTTGGCATATAAATTAACAGGGTGAAAATATATAGCCTTGATGTGCTCTCTTCCCTGTTTGGAACTAGTCTGCTCTTCCATGTTCAGTACTAATTGTTGCTTCTTGACCTGAATACAGGTTTCTCAGGAAACAGGTAAGGTGGTTTGGTATTTCCATCTGTTCAAGAATTTTCCACAGCTTGTTGTAATCCACACAGTCAAAAGCTTTAGCATAGTCAGTAAAGCAGATGTAGACTTTTAAAAAAATTTCCTTACTCGTTTTATGACCCAACAGCTGGTGGCAGTTTTCTCTCTGGTTCCTCTCCTTTTCTAAACCCAATTTGTACATCTAGAAGTTATTGGTTCACACACTGTTGAAGCCTTGCTTGAAGGATTTTGAGCATTATGATGCCAGAAAGTAAAATGAGCATAATCGCGTGGTAGTTTGAACATTCTTCATCATTGCCTTTCTTTGGGATTGGAATGAAAGCTGACCTTTTCCAAAATGTAAACAATGGGGAAGTTTTATTAAATAAGGAATATCAGTTGATAAATCTATAGTGATAGATAATCTAAAAACGAACTTAACAGTAAAATTTAGGAGAAAATGGACTCCGTATGCTGAGAGTACAATGATATAAAATACTATTGCTGCTTTAGAAGCTTGGCTTTTCTTTAAAATATTTCTATCCTTATGAAGTTTGTAAAAATTTATGTTAAACTTGTAGAAGTGAAGAACAGGCTAGTGCTTTCCAGAGAGTAGAGACAAGGTAGGAAATATATTGGTGTGGCTGTAAAAGGATAATAGAAAAAATCTTGGTAGTGATGGAAGTTCTGTGTCTTGACTGTAATGTAAAAATCCCAATTCTAAGAATGTATGTATTCTGTAAGACACTGCCGTTGTTGAAACTGAGCAAAGCATACATGGGGCTTCCCAGGAGATTCAGCAGTACAGAATCTGCCTGCCAGTGCTGGATACTCAGGTTTGACCTCGGATGGGGAAGATACCCTGGAGAAGGAAATGGTAACCCACTCCAGTATTTTTGCCTGGGAAATCCCATGGACAGTGGGGCCTAGTGGGATATAGTCCATGGGGTCACAAAGAGTCAGGTACAACTCAGTGACTAAATAACAGCAGCGAAGGATACACAGGATCTTTATTAATTTTGTACAGTTTCATGTGCATTCTGCAACTTCATGTGAATTGGGGTCACACAGAGTCGGACACGACTGAAGTGACTTAGCAGCAGCAATTGATTGAACTTGTGAACCTATTAAATACAGTGACAACTTAGGGTTTTGTCATTTTGAGAATATGCTATAATAGAAATAAAAATAAAATTGGTATTCAGAGTGTTAAGTTTCTATGTGTGTAACATGTTTGGGGGAAAATATTGAATTTATTTATAGAAGTTAAGATAGTTTATAGTGACAGTGTACTTTGACTTGTTGGGATAATGTATTATAATAGGAAGCCTGATATTTTAATTGCTAGTTTGGTGTTTCCTACTTTTTCAATTACCTATAGCTTTAAGGTAAATTTTGTAATCCTCATGTTAGTGTTTCTATATCATTTCTTCAGTTCAGTTCAGTTCAGTCGCTCAGTCGTGTCCGACTCTCTGCGACCCTGTGAATCACAGCACGCCAGGCCTCCCTGTCCATCACCAACTCCCAGAGTTCACTCAAACTCATGTCCACAGAGTCGGTGATGCCATCCAGCCATCTCATTCTCGGTTGTCCCCTTCTCCTCCCGCCCCCAACCTTTCCCAGCATCAGAGTCTTTTCCAGTGAGTCAACTTGTCGCATGAGGTGGCCAAAGTATTGCAGTTTCAGCTTTACCATCAGTCCTTCCAATGAACATCCAGGATTGATCTCCCTTAGAATGGACTGGTTGGATCTCCTTGCAGTACAAGGGACTCTCAAGAGTCTTCTCCAACACCACAGTTCAAAAGCATCAATTGTTCGGCAGTCAGCCTTCTTCACAGTCCAACTCTCACATCCATACATGACCACGGG
The DNA here is from genome assembly GCF_049115385.1 of Moschus berezovskii. Taxonomy (NCBI): domain Eukaryota; kingdom Metazoa; phylum Chordata; class Mammalia; order Artiodactyla; family Moschidae; genus Moschus; species Moschus berezovskii. The sequence goes on along the minus strand of NC_142467.1, from coordinate 7,251,853 downwards.
AAAAACCATAGCCTTGACTAGACGGACCTTTGTTGGCAAAGTAATGTCTCTGCTTTTTAATATATTATTTCTTAGGCCAGTGTATATTTCAGTGATTTTAACATGCATGTAAATAACAGTATCATTTCAGTATATTCTTTTCTTGTTCTACTATAAAGCCAGGGTAAATAAAACCAGAAAAAATTATGATAATATTTCTGTGATATATCTACGTTGTATATTAACTAATAATATTAAAATGTTACTCCTGGCATTTTTTAACACTATTTGACCATTATTAGAACTTCCTCCTGGCCTAACTGACCTGTTCTGTAAAATGTGGGTGTGGGGTTAGGTGAAATCTCTCACCTCTTTTTAATCTAAATACAGTGACTTTCTAAGTTAGCTTCTTGTGTAAATTCTCAAATGCATAAAGCTTCTGGAATAGAGTGGAAGCTTTCAAAGTGCACCAGACGTGTCAGACTGTACTGGGTAAGAAATGCTCCTGGAGGAGATTTAGTTAGAGAGACTGAGAGTCACATGTTTAAACCCCCTTGCATACCATCATGCTGTAATTTCTGAATTGTAGGTTATCAGTGATTTCTTGGCAGCAATTACTGTGGGCTATGACATGATATTTATATTCATGGAGAATTGGGAGGCATATCCTAGCATTGCATAGCTAACCCTTTTATTTGTGTATTTATCTATTTAATTTTTGTGTCCAAATATAAAGATGGGAATGTTACTTACCATTTTACTATGTTTTGTTTTAAAGAATGAACATTTTCATCATTGTATGCAGAGGGAGAAAAAAAACATAGAGAACAAATTCTTTATTCAGGATCTAGAAATATGTTCTGAAGGGGGAAAAAAAAAAGAGGCACGTCTTGAAGCAGAGATGTACAAGAAATTTTGATAAAATGGATTCTCATTTATATGCCTAAAGGGTAAAGTCCCTTTGCCACTTTGTTCATTAGAAATGATTCTGAAGGTCTCCTCAGTCTCCAGCCCCTTCAGATTAGCACTTTTCCATGTCAAGGACTCACCTGCTGAAATGACATTTTCTTTACTCATGCATTTTTTTCTCTCTTTTCAGTGTCTCTCACATCCAGAGTACTTTTAGCTCTCAGAAAAGAAAGCTTCATACACTATTACTACACTATTCATGCTCTCCCCAGTTAAACCATTTTAAGACTCACAAGATCAAACCTTCTTCCTCAGGTTTCAGTTCAGTTCAGTTCAGTCGCTCAGTCGTGTCCGATTCTCCGCGACCCCATGAATCACAGCACGCCAGGCCTCCCTGTCCATCACCAACTCCCGGAGTTCACTCAAACTCATGTCCATTGAGTCGGTGATGCCATCCAGCCATCTCATTCTCTGTCGTCCCCTTCTCCTCCCACCCCCAATCCCTCCCAGCATCAGAGTCTTTTCCAGTGAGTCAACTCGTCGCATGAGGTGGCCAAAGTATTGGAGTTTCAGCTTTAGCATCAGTCCTTCCAATGAACACCCAGGATTGATCTCCTTTAGAATGGACTGTTTTTCCTGCCAAGAATGCTACTTATTCCAGATATAGCACCATTAGAATAACTTCCTCCCTAGACAATGATAATCTACAAGGCAAAGAAATCAATATCAATTATCTCAATTCAGATGTGAATAATAAATCAGTAAGCCCTCAAACAAACAAAATCTGTCTAAGCTTTTAAAGGTAATAAAAAGATAGAAGAAATTGTGAAGGCAAAATACCTCTTGCTTACTCAGAGCACCATTTTTTTCTTGATTCTTTGTGTATCTGTGTGTTCGGATGTGCAGATAATCAGAAATGTTTCAAAAGGCAAAACAGCTACAATCACAGAAACACTAGATCACTGGTGGGAAAGCAAACGATTGATCCCTTTAAAATAGCTTAAAATGGTAAAGATGGCAATATAATGAAGCATTTTAAACAAAGAGTGATGGTGAGTGTCTGCATGTTCAGTCATGTCCGATTATTTGCAGCCCTTTGGACTGTAGCCCACCAGGCTCCTCTCTCCTTGGGACTCTCCAGGCAAGAATACTGGAGTGGGTTGCCATTTCCTCCTCCAGGGGATCTTCCCAACCCAGGGATTGAACCTATGTCTTCTGCAGCTCCTGTATTACAGGTGGACTTTTTTACCCACTTAGCCATCACGGAAGTCCTTGAAAAAGGGGATGGCTTCTTGTTTCATTTTATTTATAAACAACCACATTTTAGAGAAAGCCTGACTCTGTGAGGTAAGATTGTCCAAAGTGTGAGCAATTACCTCGTTTTGTCCAGATGTATTTTATTTAAAAGTATTTAGTATTCTGACATTAAAAATATTTCCAAGTTTATAGCCATCACTTTATTAGTCTGGTTGAAATTAAATTTGAAACTGTAAAACACAAAAAAGTGACAATGACGTGACAAGTTTTCTTGAATTAAAAAAAAAAGGTACTTGTATTTGCGACACTAAAATAGGGGAAGCTTGCAAAACCAGCTTGATTCAAGGTCTTATGCAATTAAATCTGGGTTGTATTTGATGTCAAATATTACAAATTCAGTTTGCCTAGAAATGCAGCCCTATTTACCAACTGTTTATTGAGTTAAACATAAAAATATTAAACACTTTTCCTCTAAGACTATTAAAAGTGGTAATAAAATCTGAGAAAGCATCCTGTTATCATGAACTTTGAGAGCACCTACTTATGGAGCAGATTAATTATAGAAGACAAGAGGCAACATTTTCCGGATGTGAAGCTGTAGGCAGTCTAACCATATTCACAGCTGAAAATTAATATTATCTAGAACTCATACTGATGTAATCATATTGAACTTGCTACTTCAAGTATGGGGTAAATAATTTGCATGGATAGAGGAAACAAGAAATCATCAGTCATTGCAGAATTTAGTATCTTAAAAAAAATAAGACATTTGCTGAGTTGAAAAAAAGTTTGAATGTTTTATGTTCTTTGAACAAAGGTAACCTTTAACATAGCTTCTTAAGTCTTTTGGACCACTATCAGAATTCTTCAGTTTAATCAAATTTCCACCACCTGACAAAGTGCCGTGGTAGCTGATCGGACCAAGCCTATCTGCTATGAACATCCTCAGTACAAGTAAGAGGCACTGCCAATGATCAGCTACTGATTTTATTTTTTCCCCTCATATTCTGTCTTTAATCTCCCTTCCTTCTAATGCAACCCTTTGAATAAATGTGTTTTTATGACCAAGAATGGCTATGGCACACGGCACCCTATTTTCATGCATCCTTCTTTGAACTATGAATGGAAACTTATTTTGCAACAATCACGTAGCTCGCCAGCTAATCACGTGCTCCTCAGACTTACTTTTAAGTTATTTGATATTGGAATAGAAACAGTCATCTAATAGTTGGTGGAGCATAGAGAGATTGTGTTTTAATGCTTCTTGGTCCAAAAGCTATTTTTCCAGCCTCGCTATTGAATTTATAATCTCTCATGAATGTCATGAGAGAGAACCTAAATATTTAAATGATCTAAAAATAGAATTGGTACTTCCCTGGTGGCTCAGTGCTAAAGGATCTGCCTGTCAATGCCTGCCTGCCTAACTCAGGTTAGGAAGATCCCCTGGAGAAGGAAATGGAAATACACTGCAGTATTGTTGCCTGGGAAATCCCATGGACAGAGGAGCCTGGCAGGCTATAGTCCATGGGGTCACAAAGAGTCAGACATGACTTAGTGACTAAATAACAACAAAAATAGAATTATTTGTCCTGCAAATAAAAAATGAAGAGTTCGTGTGCTTCTGACAAGTCCTAGCTTGTATTCTCCTAATATGACCCTGACTATAGATTTGAGGATGGATGCATTCCGTAAGCTACCTAGCACGTCCTCACTCAATCTCCCTTGATTTTTCACAGATGCTATCTCCTACACCTGGGCATTTTCCTGTGGTTCAGGAAGAGTCAGAGAGAATGACTACCAAATGGGGACTGGAAAATAAAATTGGCTTTAAACTATTACCTGTGTTCTTTCAAGCCTAATGGCTTCTTTCATGTCCTAATGTTACCATTGCCACAGAGGAAAAAGCAAAGTACCTGTGTGCACATCCAAAACGTGACTTCAAGGCAAATAACTAAGAATCAAATAGATCAATGAAAGGAAAGACACCTTGGACAAGGTCACTTAGATTTGATTAAATATAGTAAATTGCTTAATGCTATTTTGTGAATTTAACTTATCAAAGTCATTCCTTTGATCATCACACTTAAAAAGTAAAAAAATATGCCATGAATACTTGTAACAGAATAACATTAAATCAGAATGGATAAAAACTTTTAAGTCTAATTGGTCACTAGTAAACCTTGTTCTCTCCTGTGAATAATACATATTCTCCAAACTCCCACCTAGCTCCTACGTGCAAGACACGTTTGTGCTTTTTAATTGGAATACAAGGGAATGACATGATCACATTAGAAACTAGAAACAGCCATTCTTACTTTCTAAATGCTACAATTCAACTCACATTTATGAATATTTCTTGATATTTTCCCTTTTCTTTCCATTCGCAAGTTAATGACATAGTTTCCACCCCAATGATGTAGCATCTATATACATTTCTAACATATAGCCATATCTTTGTTTCTACTCAACTTTCAATTAGATCTCTATGCCATTATCATCATGGTCTTTCATAGATATAAGTGCTATCTAGTTTAAAAATCTTAATGGCTTACTTTAACCTCAAAATAAAATCCTTTGAGTGTCTGGGGGGCTTTTCATGGTTGATTCCTGCTTACATGAATCAGTTATGCATCAGTCAATGCTCTTCTGGAAATTTCAGGAGTCACTTATATTAAACATTTAAAGATTACCTAGTGAAAGTTGGCTTAAAACTCAAAGCATTCAAAAAACTAAAATCATGGCACTGGGTCCCATCACTTCATGGCAAATAGATGGGAAAACAGTGGAAACAGTGGCAGACTTTATTTTTTTGGGCTCCAGAATCACTGCAGATGGTGACTGCAGCCAGGAAATTAAAAAATGTTTGCTCCTTGGAAGAAAAGTTATGACCAACCTAGATAGCATATTAAAAAGCAGAGACATTACCCACCAACAAAGGTCCGTCTAGTCAAAGCTATGGTTTTTCCAGTAGTCATATATGGATGTGAGAGTTGGACTGTAAAGAAATCTGAGTGCTGAAGAATTGATGTTTTTGAACCATGGTGTGGGAGAAGACTCTTGAGAGTCCCCTGGACTGCAAGGAGATCCAACCAGTCCATCCTGAAGGAAATCTGAATATTCATCAGAAGGACTGATGCTGAAGCTGAAACACCAATCGTTTGGCCACCTGATGCAAAGAACTGACTTATTGGAAAAGACCCTGATGATGGGAAAGATTGAAGGCGGGAGACGAAGGGGACAACAGAGGATGAGATGGTTGGATGGCATCACCAACTTGATGGACATTAGTTTGGGTAAACTCTGGGAGTTGATGATGGACAGGGAGGCCTGGCGTGCTACAGTCCATGGGGTCCCAAAGAGTCAGACGACTGAGCGACTGAACTGAACTGAACTAGTAATATGAGTTAATATTTTGCTCCTTCTCCTTGAGCAGTTATCTCCCTAGTACCTTGAATAATTTATCCTTTGTCATATATTTGAGAATTTTTATTCATTTTTAATTGAAGTATAAATGGTATACAATATTACATAAGTTAAAGGTATATGATACAGTGATTCAAAATTTTTGAAGATTAGACTCCATTTACAGTTATAAAATATTGGCTGTCTTCCCAGGTTGTACAATAATATATCCTTGTAGCTTATTTTACACATAGTAGTTTGTATCTGTTCATCTCCTACCCTTATATTTACCTCCCCGCTTTCCTCTCCCCACTGGTAATCATGGTTTGTTCTCTGGCTCTGTGAGTCTGCTTCTTTTAGTTATATTCACTAGGTTGTTATATGTTTGTTAGGTTCCACATGTAAGTGATATATTACAGTATTTATCTTGCTCAGTTTGACTTATTTCACTTAGCATAATACCCTCCAGGTCCATCGATGTTTCAAATGGCAAAATTTCATTCCTTTTTATGACTAAATAATATTCCATTGTGTGTATGTGTGTGTGCATGTCTGTACGTGTGTGTGTATGTGTGTGTGTATATATACACACACATCACATCTTTTTCATTTATTCATCTGTTGATGGATACTTAGGTTGCTTCCATATCTTGGCAACTTTAAATAGTGCTGCTGTGAACATTGGAGTGTATGTATCTTTTCGAATTAGTGTGTTTTTTTTGTGATATATATCTGAGAGTGGAGTTTCTGGATCATATGGTAGTTCTATTTGTAGTTTTTGAGAAACCTCCATAGTGTTTCCACAGTGGTTGAACCAATTTGCATTCCTACCTACAGTAATACTAGGGCTTCCATTCTTCATGACTCAGTTTATTCAGGAAATGATTTCATCATTCTGTTCTTCAAGTCCTTCTCTTCCTAGTTCCAGGAGGACTCTACGCAAACTTTTTTTTGTTATTTGTTCATACTTAAAAAAAAAATAGTCTATTTATTGTCAATTGCTTCAAAGTATTCACTGTGTCTTCAGGTTTAGCATAATAGTTAGCATACAGCAGGCATTCATTGAAAAGTAACAGCCCGCTAGGAAATCAGCTTCACAGTTGGCACTGCTGCTGCTGCTGCTGCTGCTAAGTCACTTCAGTCGTGTCCGACTCTGTGTGACCCCATAGACGGAAGCCCACCAGGCTCCCCTGGCCCTGGGATTCTCCAGGCAAGAACACTGGAGTGGGTTGCCATTTCCTTCTCCAATGTGTGAAAGTGGAAAGTGAAAAGTGAAAGCGAAGTTGCTCAGTCGTGTCTGACCCTTAGCAACCCATGGACTGCAGCCTACCAGGCTCCTCCATCCATGGGATTTTCTAGGCAAGAGTACTGGAGTGGCTTGCCATTGCCTTCTGCGCACAGTTGGCACTAGGCATGTCTTATTCTCAGTGAATTTCTTGTGTATGATCAGTGCTGGTGTAAAGGGTGCTTAGTAATCTTTACTGAGTGAACACATGAGTGACTGAATGAGGGGACTTTATTCCATTTGTTTTACATTATCCTGGATTCCTGTGTTAGGAATATCTCTGACCACATTTTCTACAGTTTATCTAAAATTTTAATACATACCAGCATAGATTATGTAACAAGTATTTTATAACTTGAAATATATAACAGGTATTTATGCATATAAAATATTAATAATAGCAACAAAAGTATTTACAACTCAAAATGTATTATGTTAGAACTTTTTCTCACATAATTGTTATACACTAATAACTTTTATATGTATTGCCTTGATCAGACTAATACATATATATACACTCACACACTGATGTGAAACATCTCTTGAATTTCTAATTTTTCCTATCTGTCTCTGTATCACATTTATTTGAAATAGTAAAACAAAACTTAACATCACTACATGATTTTATGTGTGTGTAATCAGTCAAGTCCAGCTGTTTTTGACCCCATGGACTGTAGCCCATTAGGCTCCTCTGTCCATGGAATTTTCCAGGCAAGAATACTGGACTGGGTAGCCATTCCCTTCTCCAGGGAATCTTCCTGACCCAGGGATGGAAGCTGTGTATCTTAATGTCTCCTGCATTGTCAAGTGGATTCTTTAGCACTGTGCCACCTGGGAAGCCCATGGTCACTACATGTTCTGATAGAGAAGCCGAACTCTCCAAATTTAATATCCACATATCATTGAAAGATTAATGAGTAATTTGAGACTTATTCATATAACAATTTTATACTAACATAGAGTTTATTTAATACCACATAATTCTATGCTTCCTCCTCATTACTAGTTGAGTTTAGAACTGCAAGGTAATTAAAATTTTAAGCAGAATCAGAATGATATAGGAAAATATCTAGTCATGCAAAAAATATGAATTAAATGTTCTGAGGACAAATTGCAATGTTTGAATTATCAAAAAAAAAAAGCAGTTGGGAAAATATATAGTAACCGTAGGCTGTTGAAGAAAGTTGGGGAAACCACTAGACCATTCAGGTATGACCTAAATCAAATCCCTTATGATTATACAGTGGAAGTGACAAATAGATTCAAGGAGTTAGATCTGATAGATTGCCTGAAGAACTGTGGATGGAGGTTCGTGACATTGTACAGGAGGCAGGGATCAAGAACCCAAGAAAAAGAAATGCAAAAAGGCAAATTGGTTGTACAAGGAGGGTTTAAGAATAGCTGAGAAAAGAAGAGAAACAAAAGGCAAAGGAGAAAAGGAAAGATATATCCATCCGAATACAGAGTTCCAAATAATAGCAAGGAGAGATAAGAAAGCTATCCTCAGTGATCAATGCAAAGAAATAGAGGAACACAATAGAATGGGAAAGATTAGAGATCTCTTCAAGAAAATTAGAGATACCAAGGGAACATTTCATGCAAAGATGGGCTCAATAAAGGACAGAAATGGGATAGACCTAACAGAAGCAGAAGATATTAAGAAGAGGTGGCAAGAATACACAGAAGAACTATACCAAAAAGATCTTCATGACCCAGATAGTCATGATGATGTGATCACTCATCTAGAGTCGGACATCCTGGAATGTAAAGTCAAGTAGGCCTAGGAAGCATCACTAGGAACAAAGCTAGTGGAGGTGATAGAATTCCAGTTGAGTTGTTTCAAATCCTAAAAGACAATGCTGTGAAAGTACTGCGCTCAATATGGCAGCAAATTTAGAAAACTCAGCAGTGGCCATTGGAAAAGGTCAGGAAAGGACTGGAAAAGTTTGGTTTTCATTCCAGTCCCAAAGAAAGGCAAAGGCAAAGACTGCTCAAACTATTGCACAAATGCACTCATCCCACACTCTAGCAAAGTAATGCTCAAAATTCTCCAAGTGAGACTTCAACCATACGTGAAACATGAACTTCCAGATATTTAAGCTGGATTTAGAAAAGGCAAAGGAACCAGAGATCAAATTGCCAACATTTGTTGGATCACCAAAAAAGCAAGAGAGTTCCAGAAAAATATCTCCTTCTGCTTTATTGACTATGCCAAAGTCTTTGAGTGTGTGGATCACAACAAACTGTGGAAAATTCTTCAAGAGATGGAAATACCAGACCATCTGACCTGCCTCTTGAGAAAGCTGTATGAAGATTTCACGAAACAACAGTTAGAACTGGATATGGAACAACAGACTGGTTTCAGACAGGGAAAGAAGTATGTCAAGGCTGTATATCGTCACCCTGCTTATTTAACTTATATGCAGAGTACATCATGAGGAACGCTGGGCTGGAAGAAGCACAAGCTGGAATCAAGATTGCTGGGAGAAATATCAATAACCTCAGATATGCAGATGACACCACCCTTATGGTGGGAAGCAGGGAAGAACTAAAGAGCCTCTTGATGAAAGTGAAAGAGAAGAGTGAAAATGTTGGCTTAGAACTCAACTTTCAGAAAACTAAGATCATGGCCTCTGGTCCCATCACTTCATGTCAAATATATGGGGAAACAGTGGAAACATTGACAGACTGTTTTTTGGGGCTCCAAAATCACTGCAGATGGTGACTGCAGATGTGAAATTAAAAGACGCTTGCTCCTTGGAAGAAAAGTTATGACCAACCTGGACAGCATATTAAAAAGCAGAGACATTACTTTGCTAACAAAGGTCCATCCAGTCAAAGCTATGGTTTTTCCAGTGGTCATGTATGGATGTGAGAGTTGGACTATAAAGAAAGCTGATCGCAGAAGAATTGATGCTTTTGAACTGTGGTGTTGGAGAAGACTCTTGAGAGTCCTTGGACTGCAAGGAGATCCAACCAGTCCATCCTAAAGGAGATCAGTCCTGAATTTTCATTGCAAGGACTGATGTTGAAGCTGAAACTCCAATCGTTTGGCCACCTGATGTGAAGAACTGGTTCATTTGAAAAGACTCTGATGCTGGAAAGGATTGAGGGCGGAAGAAGAAGGGGACAACAGAGGATGAGACGGTTGGATGGCATCACTGACTCAATGGACATGAGTTTGTGTAAACTCCAGGAGTTGGTTATGGACAGTGAGGCCTGGCGTGCTGCAGTCCATGGGGTTGCAGAGTCAGACACGACTGAGTGACTGAACTGAACTGAACTGTAGTTGATTTAATTAACTTTAAAGTACTTAAAAAAATTTTATTTGACCCTTTTCAAATTGGGTTTTATTTTGCTGACTATATCTTGCTCTTTTTAACACCTAAATAATATGTGATTGGCAGTCAAATTTCTGAAAGGAGTTTTTTCCTTTCTTGTCCTATTTTTTTCTAAGTGTTTTAGCATGTATTATTATATCTACAGATGTTCTTTAGCCTCGATTTATCGAAGGACTGTTGTGGTAATTTTTAGTTTTGTCCTTCTCATCTTTTCTATTGGAAATCACCCTATCTAGTTCACAGATGAGGAAATTGATGTTAGCTTAATTTATCTACCACCAGTTCTTAAGTGATGGAGCTAAGATTCTAAGACTGTGTAAACCCAGGGAATGTAAGTGTAGTGAAATATTCTAATCCAAGCTTACATATGATAAGCCAAGTGAGTGACTGGGGCAGACCTCAGATGGGAGCAGCAGAGGCATAAGGAGGAGAGAGATGTCTGTCCAGCGCTGCTGCTGCCTGGTCGTTTCCACCGAAAAGCACCAAGAAGCTAGGTCAAGTTTAGTTTGGATCTGAAAGCTCAAATTTGCTTTAGAGAAGTAAGCAGGCTGGTTAGGAAGACAAAGCTTAAAACTACTTTCTTTATCTCAGAATGGAAGCTAATCTCCAATCCACCTTTTTTGGTTGAAGTTAAGACTTCTTGATATTCTGAAAACAATCCACACACCTTGGCTGCTCTGGGCAGAGTTTTTCAAGACTCCCATCAATCCAGTTGCTGAGCTGTAGCCAGGCTTGGCTTTGGAGGGCCACCCTTTGATGCGAATGTGAAATGTATGTTATCACAGTGTTTTCTGAGAATACTATCTAACAAAGATTGTTCTGTAGATAAAGATCTTTGGAGGAAAAGGTTTGAAGACTTTAGAAACACTGCATTACAATATCTTCATTTTGGAAAGTATCAGTTCAGTTCAGTTCAGTCGTGCAGTCATGTCCGACTCTCCGCGACCCCATGAATCACAGCACACCAGGCCTCCCTGTCCATCACCAACTCCCGGAGTTCACTCAAACTCATGTCCATCGAGTCTGTGATGCCATCCAGCCATCTCATTCTCTGTCGTCCCCGTCTCCTCCTGCCCCCAATCCCTCCCAGCATCAGAGTTTTTTCCAGTGAGTCAACTCGTCGCATGAGGTGGCCAAAGTATTGGAGTTTCAGCTTTAGCATCAGTCCTTCCAATGAACACCCAGGATTGATCTCCCTTAGAATGGACTGGTTGGATCTCCTTGCAGAACAAGGGACTCTCAAGAGTCTTCTCCAACACCACAGTTCAAAAGCATCAATTCTTCGGCAATCAGCTTTCTTCACAGTCCAAATCTCACATCCATACATGACCACGGGAAAAACCATAGCCTTGACTAGACGGACCTTTGTTGGCAAAGCAATGTCTCTGCCTTTTAATATGCTATCTAGGTATGCTGCTGCTGCTGCTGTCACTTCAGTCGTATCCGACTCTTTGTGACCCCATAGACGGAAGCCCACCAGGCTCCCCCATCCCTGGGATTCTCCAGGCAAGAACACTGGAGTGGGTTGCCATTTCCTTCTCCAATGTGTGAAAGTGAAAAGTGAAAGTGAAGTCGCTCAGTCGTGTCCGACCCTTAGCGACCCCATGGACTGCAGCCCACCAGGCTCCTCCATCCATGGGATTTTCTAGGCAAGAGTACTGGAGTGGCTTGCCATTGCCTTCTCCGCTATCTAGGTATAGTGTGCATTAAAAAATTAAAGACTCTTCAAAATTATTCATTTAATGTATTTTTTTCTAAATGAATTTAACAATAATATTTTCCTCTGAAATACTTTAGTTTATGCTACTAAGAAACTCTGACTCAAAAATCAATATGAAATTTTAAATCATAACACTTTTGTCATTTCTTGACATTTATTTCTTAATAAAATCACAAGCTCAAGGTTGTGATAAGCAAAAGCATTAAAGTACAAATATGAAATTAAAATTTTAACATTCCTATTGTTAGTACTATGAAGTGTTATTGATTGCATTTGACAAAATTTGCATATTCTGTCATTTAAAGTCTAACTTGATCAATGCGTACCTATATAAAACCTCTATGTTTGTTCTAAAGGTCACATAGTTGTCCTTCCCGATAACTCATACACAGTCGTTTATCATATTGTATATCTGAGAAGTATCCATCTTTCTGACAGAATAGCCTCGATTCGGAGTTCCAGGTTTTCCAAGCAGCAAGAACACTGATTACGTACAATTAGAACCGTGTGAAAAGCTCAGCTCAATTATACTCCTCAGTGTGAGTTATATGCAGACCTTCCCAGGTTTCATTTTCATGAGCTCCATTGTGTTCAGCTACTGTATCAAAAGGATTAAAACCTGAAAGACACTAGGAGTGGAACAGAACAGTGCTCAGGGAGTTCTCTGAACACTTAACATTTGAGAATATTTGGCCATGATAAAAATGACTGTCAGATTTTCTAGAAAGCTTGAGCCTTGAAGTGATAGAAACCTGAGTTTACTTCTAATTGGAAAAAGGAAGAAATCACAAAAGTGGACTTTTCTCTTTGGATTTGCTTTACCTTTGGTCTGTTAAATTGCACTACCTGTGCCTTGCCAGTCATTGTTTTACATACAAAGAAACGAGATGTTAAAGATGCTATGAGAATCCTATCATTTCCAATAATTATTTGTAAAGCCAATATGTAAGTGCATTTTATTGCATTTATACACACATTTCTAAAAATGCAAATATTTCATAATATGCTTTGATTAAAATTATGTCATATCTCCCCTTGCTTATAGAGTCAGTTTTAATCCTTAAGGGTACACAAGGGTATGCTGCCTCTACTAATAAAATAAAACCTATATTTTCAGATGTTTAATGCTGGTTGCCTGGTAAATCCCATGGATGGGGGAGCCTGGTAGGCCGCAGTCTTGGGGTCGCTAAGAGTTGGACACAACTGAGCGACTTCACTTTCACATTTCACTTTGATGGATTGGAGAAGGAAATGGCAACCCACTCCAGTGTTCTTGCCTAGAGAATCCCAGGAACAGGGGAGCCTGGTGGGCTGCCGTCTCTGGGGTTGTGCAGAGTCAGACACGACTAAAGTGACTTAGCAGTAGCAACAGCAGCAGCAATGCTGGGTGAGTATTTCTAGAGGTGAAGTGACAGGAACTGGAGGCGTTACCCCTGTCACTCTGAATTTTATTTTCCCTTGAGGTTATTTCATTTGCTTTCTCTGCCATTAACAAGCACACTATCTGGGAACCACAGCTAACCCTTTCACCACTGCCCCAGTAGTACCTCAAAACTACTTTGTTTAGTAGGTGATACCTGAAACTTCCAAAGGACTTCATTAAAGATAACAAAGAAAAAACTAGGCACAAGTGATATATCTGTAAAATAGTGGAATTCCAAAAATTACCATATCAAACTTGCTCCCTAGATTCATAAGGGCCACCCAAATTTAACTTACTCTCTAAATCACTCATTTCTATGATCACAAGTTTTCAGTTGTGACATGAACTTAGAGTTCTCTTGCCCAGATTTGTCCAAATCTAAGCCTATCTTCCAGCAAAGATCCATCTAGTCAAAGCTATGGTTTTTCCAGTAGTCTTATATGGATGTGAGATTTAGACTATAAAGAAAGCTGAGCACCAAAGAATTGATGCTTTGGAACTGTGGTGTTGGAGAAGATTCTTGAGAGTCCCTTTGACTGCAAGGAGATCCAACCAGTCAATCCTAATAATCCTAAATATTCATTGGGAGGACTGATGCTGAAGATGAAACTCCAATACTTTGGCCACCTAATGCAAAGAACTGACTGATTTGAAAAGATCCAGATGCTGGGAAGGATTGAAGGTGGGAGGAGAAGGGGATAACAGAGAATGAGATGGTGGGATGGCATCACCAACTCAATGGACATGAGTTTGAGTAAACTCTGGGAGTTGGTGATGGACAGGGAGGACGCTGCCGTCCATGGGGCCAGAAAGAGTTGGACACAGCTGAATGATTGAACTGAACTGAATCCTGTCTTCATGTCTAGGATGTTATCCTGCTGTGTACTAATCAGGATTTACTTCCTAGATACCTTGGTGCCTTCAAGATTCTGGAAGACTGTATTATTTCCCTCAAATATTTCTGTCCTTCCTGTGAAAGAATTTCACTTCCCCACCCTGTTGATGTCAAGTGTGGCCTTGTTAGCATTTGTACTGCCTTTCCCTGCGAGGATAATGCTTGGCCACACCAGTGATATCAGTTTTGTCCATGTGGCTTATTTAGGCCAGTGAAATATGCAATATGGAAGAGATATTTGCTGCTTCTGAACAGGGTGTTTACGAGCTTTCAATTGCTTTTATCATTTTTTTGTTTTGCAATGATATAGATAAGATTATTTTAAAGCTCTTGGTTCTGGCGTGGAGAACATGCAGCTGATCAGTGAGAAATGTGCAACATGAGAGAGAAAATAAAACTGTGTAATATTAAATTCCACTGAAAACTTTAGGGTCATTTGTTTCCACAGCATAACATCTCACCAGAGCCATGGCCAAGAAAGAGGAAGACGTCTCTACTCTGGAGGCGGTCAGTTCAGACTTTTACAATGCGTTTTGCGTTTCCATTAGGAGAAGTTTCTATGCTATGTTTTCTTCATGATATTAGAACTCTGATAACTTTCTTTTATTATACATCAGGTTGGTATAATGGTGTATAAGATAATACTCTTCCCATGCCCTTTACATTCCACAAAGCTGAAAAAAACATTTTAATAGTCATGACGATCGTTACGTGTCCAAATATTATTTTTTACATGAGAACCAATTGATTTCTCAATTGAATCGTTAGATTTTGTTTGTAGAAGGCAAAGGCATCCATTGAAAGGACTAACAGATGGTTTTGAGGACTCTCAGCTTGGGAACAGAACTAGAAAGCCTCCTGGCTGTCCTGAGCATCCTCGCCTGGCAAGACATTCTGGGAAGTGTCCTGCTTGAACTGGTCAGTCTATTCACAGGGAGGCCAGGCTTCCTGCTGATACATCTGATTGCTCTCTGAGAGCTGACGCAGATGCAAAGGGGAATTGATACAGCTTTTTGCTTGCAGTCAGAGGCTGCCTGTGGTTATTGGACATGCCCAGCTCTGACAGCGTTTTTAATCTTCTGCACATGATAACAGAGAGGCAGTGGCAGCGGTAAGGAGATAGTGGTTTCACCGCAGGGATTGCACGGAAAAGTCAGAAGACTTAGGGCAAATATAATACATGTTGGGTGTACTTCCATCAGCAGCCCCTGTCACTAGTACGAATCAGGCTTGTTCTGGTCTCCTAACACCTTTCACCTCTACTCCCTCTGATGAATGACAGGGTCTTCCTTCAGGATGGCATGTTCCACTCCGAGGACTTCCACACGACTTTTTTCCAGCCCTGCTCAGTATACTAACTCCTCAAGTTGCATACACAGACAAACAGACACACACACATACACACTTTTCTTGT
Source organism: Moschus berezovskii (assembly GCF_049115385.1). Lineage (NCBI taxonomy): Eukaryota > Metazoa > Chordata > Mammalia > Artiodactyla > Moschidae > Moschus > Moschus berezovskii. The sequence continues at coordinate 7,236,228 of NC_142467.1, read as the reverse complement.
AAGCCACTGTATTTGTTTTCAGTGTGGAATTATAAAGAAATAATTTTAAAGATATTTCTGCTTTAGTAAAAATATGAATCATGATTTATTTGTGATAGAATTATATAGATAACAACAGAAATGACAGGAGATTATTTTTTTTTGGCAGACTTGATTTGCAATAGTCTTTATGCTTAAATCTGGCAATTGCAATAAAAAATAAAGCAAACATTTATAAAACATTTAGTCCTCAACATACAGTTATAGATTTCTAATAAGTATTTATCAAATTGATTAACATTAAGTCTATACACGTGAATCAGAAAAAATTATAAAAAGGAATATTGATGGGTCATTGAATACTCACCTTAAATCAATGGGTTAAAATCTTAAAGGGAAGGATGAGACTAACGTGGTTTCTGGTTTTTAACCAGCATAATGATATATTGCAGAGTTTGGAATATTTCAGTATTTCTTCCGAGTGTTTATAGATTGCCTCTCTTCAGAACTGCTTCACGCTTCTGATAAATGCAAAGACAGATTATAGCAACTCAGTGTTGAGTATAATGCTTTGTTCAGTGCTTATTTATTTACTAAAATGTGTTGATTTAAATATAACAAATATTTTTCATTCAAAATTAATTCATGCTACAGAAAAAAAACTAGTTTAAAGGATAAATTGTATTCAGGTTTATTCTGTCTGTTTTATTAGAAATAAAGCCAATAGCAAACATCACATTATAATCCATCCCCTTTCAAAATTTATGAGTTTGCATTATTGTATTTTTAACTTAGCATTTATTACTTCATGCATCATCTTAAATATGATGTTTCCTTTCCATATGTAATACTTATAAAATCACCTATGAGCCATATACTTTTATTTAGATGGTTGAGGCTCGAAAATTAAGGTCTTGAGTTCAGTTTTATAATCACGACATAAAAAATGAAAAAGTGTTTTTTTCCTCAATGACCTACTTCAAGAAAAATCATAAAAATGTACTGACAAACATAGGTGCTCAATCTCAGACTTTATAAAATTTAAAATATACATTATTTTCTCAGACCATTAAACAAAATTATTTTCATTGATTATGGAGCTGAGTCAAATAAAACATTGGTTGTCTAATAATCTTTAACCAATCAGTCTCTTAATTCTGATTGTTCTGTGTGGGGGGCATGTGTGTGTGTGTCTCCACTTAAGGACTATAAGAACTAATTTCTGAACGAACTAATTCAGGAAAAGTTTGGTTCTCTCTAGATTTTTATTTATGTTTATTTGTCTTAAGGGGGCAGCAAAGGCACACAAAGCATCTGATAGTATTACATTCATCTGCTGTGTCCTGGACTAAAATTAAATGCAAACATTTGTGTGATAATAGAAATTAAGGACAATGTAGTGCTGTTTCTCATTTCAGATCTTTATGAAAACAAAGTCCAGTATTTTCATAGGCTGTGTGACACCTTGCAGGGGACATTTATTAAGGAGGCACAATTTACCCATTCATTGAAGTATTTCCTTTATTCACTTGTATCTTAGCTGGGCAGGTGTAAGACAATTGTTGCTATTGTGAACTATGATTACTTTAAGAGTTTTCATGAGTATAATTCATGTGAGGGCTTCCCTGGTGGCTCAGAAGGTAAAAAAATCTGCCTGCAATGCAGGCGACCTGGGTTCAATCCCTGGGTCAGGAAGATCCCCTGGAGAAGGGAATGGCTAACTCACTCCAGCCGTTTTGCGTGGAGAATCCCGTGGACAGATGAGCCTGGCGGGCTACAGTTCATGGGGTCACAGAAAGTTGGGCACAACTGAGTGACTGACGCTTTCACAGCACACACAGCTCACCTGAAGTTTCTTTCTTTAGTCGTTAGCTGAGCCCAGGGATGTAAGATATGAAGAATAGATGCAGATTTCATCCCTGATTTGCTAAGAAGTACAGAGTTCTATGGTGGCTCAGAAGGTAAAGGATCCCCCTGCAATGCAGGAGACCTAGGTTTGATCCCTGGTCAGGAAGATCCCCTGGAGGAGGGCACGGCAACCCACTCCAGTATCCTTGCCTGGAGAATCCCATGGACAGCGGAGCCTGGAGAGCTACTGTCTGTGGAGTGGCAAAGAGTTGGACTCGACTGAGCAACTCACACACACACACACACACACACACACGGTTCTGTGGGGATTCCCAGGTGACTCGGTGGTAAAGAATCTGTCTGCCAATGCAGGAAACGCTGGTTCAATCCCTGGATTGAGAAGATCCCCTGGAGTAGGACATGGCAACCCACTCCACTATTCTTGCCTGGGAAATCCCATGAACAGAGGAGCCTGGTGGGCTACAGTTCATAGGGTCATAAAGAGTCGGACACAACTGAGCAGGAGCATAGCGTTCTGTACTGACATGCTGATTTATCAAATGACTTAAATACAGCTCAGTTGATCTAACACAATTTGTTTTTAATAACTTTCAGATTCTACTCAAAGTAATGTCAAATGTGTTTTGAGGACTAGACAGCAGCAGTCATGAAGTAATCCATACCATTTCAAAAACAAGAACTTTACCTTTGGGAAATTACTCAGTTCTCTTGAAATAGCTATTTATTTATTTACTGGACAGCTATTTATAGTAGCCTATACAGTAGCTCTAAACATGCATTATAATGAACACACATTTAAATGGAGGTTGTAGACTTTTCCAGTCAACTCAAATGCTTCAAAGTGTACAAAATTGATGCAAATGCCCTGAGAATGCGTGTAATGTATGTATATGTGTATATGTGTATTTATATGTGCAAAGTATTGAGTAAAAGCTTAAGGGTCATACCAGTACTTCAATCAGATAATTCATTTATGTTTCTATGTATTTCTACCAAGCCTAGTGTTCTGGCTTCTGAACTTTCAGTGATTTATAAACAATGAATTAAAAATTGTAGACAGGCACACAGGGAAACATGAAGTGATCTGATTTATATTATGTGTGGACTCAAAGAAACTATAAAAAAAAAAATCACAGTAGAGACTTGAACAAATTTTTGACCAAAAAGTGTAAGAAAAAAATTTTCAAGCTAAAACGTTGACTAAAAGCATAGTGTAGCACAGTCTTGTGCAATAATTGAAGTTAAACATGATGTCATTATCTAGAAAAGCTAAAGATTATCTTTAAGTTATTGCTTAATAAAGCAAGAAATAAATATCCAGACACTTTTTAATAGTTCAAAATTATGAATGACTAAAATTTTAATAACAGATAAAAAATAGTGTTCGTAATATCCACATGTTAGTATATTATGTACCCATTAATTGTGTTATTTTTCTATACTAGCTTAAAAGTATGTGTTAGATTAAAGTGCGGATTATATTCAATATGATACTTCTTTTGGTAAAATATATTTTATATTTAACAATTCATTAGAACAAAAATATTTTATTGATTATAGAAAATAATTGTCCTGAGACTATATAAAGAACTTTAAAGAACAGAATTAGAGCTGCAATTTCATAAAATGGTATTCATTTAAAAAATAATAGAACTGAAGATGCATTGATACATTTTGACTTACCAAATACATGTTGCTCATTCATTCTTTTGTGTTTTGAACAAACATCTGTTGAACACCCGCTATGTACTTAGGCACTGTAATAGGTCATGGGGATATTCTGCTGAGAAACACAGTCCTCTGCTGTTGTTCAGTGGCTAAGTTGCGTCTGACTCGCAGCAACTCCATGGGCTGCTGCACTCCAGGCTCCCCTGTCTTTGAGTCTCCCTTGGAGTTTGCTCAGATTCATATCCATTGAGTAGATGATGCTAACATCTCATCCTCCACCGCCCCCTTCTCCTTTTGCCTTCAGTCTTTCCCAGGATCAGAGTCTTTTCCAAAGTGAGTTGGCTCTTTGCAACAACTGGCCAAAGTATCGGAGCTTCCGCTGCAACATCCGTCCTCTAAGTGCTTATAATTATCGATAAAGACAAATATGCTGCCTTATCATTGCATCAGGGTGGGAATGTACCTTCCAACAGGGATTGCATGGAGCAGTAGCCCTGCATGGAAGAAGCAAGGAGAACCACATGAATCATGAAAAAATAGCTTCCCATATTTAGTCCCAGGTAAGAAGATGAGAACATTGACTAGGAGTTACAGATATGAAAGAGAGCAGGACAAGGGAAAGGGCAACTCTCGTGAGAGTCCACAGAGGGACATGGTGTGAATGGAGAGGAAGGAAAAGTTTGCATCTCTTAATCAAATGGGGGAAGAGGGAAGAGAAACTGGACATGACAAGAGCCGTGTAAACCTTAATAATACCTTTGGGTTTTAACTAAAGGCAAATTGGCGTTCATAAATCTTTAAGCAGTCAAGTGGCATGATTTTAATTGGAATGCAAATTTCTGAATCTGATTGTGGTGTATAAAATAGATGGAAAGGGGACATGCATGGAACAAGGGCACTTGTTGCCGTGATGGAAGTGTTGGAGTTATTTAGGTCAGAATACAAGTGCCTATAGCAATCCCACTCTACTATTTTTGCCTGGAGAATTCCATGGACAGAGGAGGCTGGAGGGCTACAGTTATGGGTCACAGAGTCAGACAGAACTAAGTGACTAACACACACACATGTGTGCCTAGATTGGAATTATCACAGTGCAGGATTTCCAAAACTGAGGACATACATGTAATAAAATAATTGAGACGTTGAATGTTGCTTGGGGAAAATAACTAAACTGAGTTTCTGTACTGGTAAAGGCAGGTACAGACTATGGGATTCACTGACCCCATGCTGTTGGATACTAGCTGAATAGCCTCCTAGATTTCTTTCCTTCTTTACTTTTTAAAATCCAACTCTGGCTCTTCTTAATGCTACAGAACAGAGGTTAAGTCGGGTTCTTTTTTATGGCTGATGTTGCCTTCACAGGGTGATTCAGGGAAGCCAGCTGGCCAGATGCAGGCCTCTTGGCTCCTTCAGCTCTAATAACAGAAAGCTGCAGAATTCTCAGCTGAGCACGCAGAGTGAACTCACTCAAAAGGTGTCACTGGTCACGTGTGCACACAGTCTGTGGCGAGCTCCCCTTTCTTCGGCTAGAGATGATGGATGGTCTTCCTAACTGGCTTTGTACAGATGGCGGCAACCCGGCAGGAAGACCTGGGGAAGAGTACATGGAGTACCAGCGCTTCTTGAGTTTCAGTTTTAGTGTTTGTAAAATGTCCTAACTGATCCTAAACTAATAGGGTTTATATAGGGTTTCTGCTTTATAGAAACATGGGGGCTGGGGGAATGTCTTTCGAATATCGCTGCAGGTCCATTAAACTGGCTTAGCTGCACATTACCAGTTTCTGCATATTTGAAAGAGTAGAGAACCATTTATTTGAAGATGAGTTGTTTCATTATGTTATTGCTGTGACATATTTTTTTTTTGGAGGTGTCTGATATCTTTTAAATACATACTAGGAATGGATGCTTAAAGTTTGAAGAAATATCACTTTATTTTCTATTAAATTAAAGAAATAGGAATAATAAGAATGAAGAATTCTTAGTGAGGAAAACAAATTAATTGATAAATTGGTCAATTTTAAAATGTACTTTGCAGTCACCATTAACAGAGTAAATCGTTTGTTAGATGTTTTTATTCAGCAATATATAAACATTGCCTCTCACCTTATACTGTACATAACTGGTGGCAAATGGATAATAATAGAGTGTTACTTCTCTTGTTAATAATCCAACAAAGAGAAAGTGACTTAGTGATCAATGGCAATTACATTAGAATTGCAACATATGGTAAATTGAATCTTTTTGTACAGTGGCATTTAGTTGTTTGGGTCCATGTACCAAATTAATGGGAACATCAGGTAAATTTAACATCTTTACTGCTTTAATTGATCCTAAAGTCGGTAATTACGTTATCTATAAAGTCAATTTGTCCTTTTTCCATTATTTATGATATGCGCTTGTACATCAGGCATACACCAGGCGCAGTGCAATTGCAACAGATATGGTTGGAGCCTGCTCCAAATGCAGTGCACAGCATGAAAAAGGAATGGCTTGGAAGTTTTGGTATTGCTCTGAAAGATTGTCTTATTACTTCTGCTTTAGTTGTCATAGAGATGAAATAAACATAGAGCATTGCATTAATCTTTTAAAATTTCTAATAACTGGAGAATAACCTAAAGAGTTTTTCTTTTGGATTGATTTGTTTCAAAGTCGTTCAGACTGTCCTGAGTCTTTGCTATCCCAAGGTCTAAACTCAAAGCTGTTGAATAATTGACCATGGCTGAAGTTTCTTGATTATGCCTTGGAAGGAAAAGCAGTCTTTTCAATTGTCCCTTCATCAGCAGCTCTCAACTCTGACAGCATGTTTGGATTAACTGTGGAGATAAAAACAAGTAACAGCTTCCAGACTCTCCCCCTCTAATTGGTCAGGGAGAGGTATTCTTATAATCTCTTCAGATGATTCTGATACACGGTAAGAGTTGGGAACCATAACTCTAAATAAGGCCTTACAATAATACAACAGGAAAAGAGGAAATAAATTCAATTTATAATGTTGTGTATGATCATTTTGACAGTAAAGTAGACTTACCAGGGTGGGGAGAAAGGCATATGATTTGCCGACATTTGGAAACATAGATTCAAATTAAGCAATATGAGCAGTTAGCAAAATACTGTTGAATAGTATTATGAGTTTTGACAAAGTTTCGATTTTACAACAGAAAAAAAAAGCAAAATAATGGCATTTGGATCACTGTAGAGGCAGCTGAGACAAGGAAGTGAAAAAAAAAAAAAACAAAACATCCACATTCCACTACTTGGTGTTTAAATACTCAGATGCCCAAGAGAAATATTCTCTGCTTGGAAGTGGCAAATAATACTGATACTCAGTGAGTGCTTTTCTTGGTGGTCATATTCCACAGATTTATGTTTTTACTTCTTAGAACAATTTTAAGAAATGAGTAATATGATTGAGAGTTGGACCATAAAGAAAGCTGAGCATCGAAGAATCAATGCTTTTGAACTGTGGTGTTGGAGAAGATTCTTGAGAGTCCCTTGGACTGCAAGGAGATCCAACCAGTCAATGCTAAAGGAAATCTGTCCTGAATATTCATTGGAAGGACTGATGCTGAAACTGAAACTCCAATACTTTGACTGCCTGATGCGAAGAGCTGACTCATTAGAAAAGATCCTGATGCTGAGAAAGATTGAAGGTGGGAGGAGAAGGGGACAACAGAGGATGAGATGGTTGGATGGCATCACCGACTCAATGGACATGGGTTTGAGCAAGCTTTGGGAGTTGGTGATGGACAGGGAGCCCTGGCGTGCTGCCATCCATGGGGTTGCAAAGAGTTGGACATGACTGAGCAACTGAACTGAATATGAATATTCTCGTTCTGTAGAGCAGAATGGAAACTAAAGCCCAGAGAGATTCGAAGATGTGGACAAGTTGGCGAAGCTGCTGAGGGTAGGTAAGTCCATCCAGCCCAGTTAGATTCCAGAGCCCAAATTCCAGACCCCTGCAGCAGCCTCTGAGTTATATGATGAATGATCCAGATAAATTACACTATGATCAAATAGCCAAGACCTGGATATGACGTGATCTAGGAGAAGTAACTGACCCCCCTCTTTGTTTTGCAAATCTGTCTCAGCTTTTCTGTGTACATCTTGCACAGATCTTACCTTATATCAGACCCACAGTTAGAGAGCCTCCAAGGCCGTGTGCCCTTGCTGAGAACTCTGGTGGTCCCTGGAAAGAATAAAGACAGATGATCAAAAAATAGCCATTGAAAAACCTGTAGCCTTTTGTTTCCACTTTGTGGAAAATAGAAAATTTTATTTGTTATTTTCCTAATTAGACTAGATGATATTTTCCTATGAGAATAATTGGTATTGTAAGAATTCAGAATCATAGTGAAATTAAGCTTTCATAATTGTAGGCTTCCCAGATGGTGCTAGTTGTAAAGAAGCAGAGAGAGAGAAAAAAGAAAAAAATACAGAGAGAAGTGAAGAGTCTGCCCATGCAGCTAACTTCCAAAGGAACTGCTGAAAAAGACAATGCAGGAATAGCTAGAAGTGATAATCCAGGTGAACCTGTGACTTCAATGCTGGAGACACAGTTAGATTCCTAGGTTAGGGAGATCCCCTGGGGTAGGAAATGGCACCCTACTGCAATATTCTTGCCTGGAAAATTTCATGGGCAGAGGAGCTTGCCGGGCTACAATGCTACAGTCCATAGGGACACACAGAATCGGACATGACTGAGTGACTGAACACAAGTCTTTCATATTGTATTATGAAGGGTGAAATAATTGTGACAAGAAAACAAAAATTTTATTTTTTTAAACATATCTTTTTTTGTCCTTTAGTTTATGTATGCCAAAATATAAACAAGATTTAATCTCTGAATTCTATCAGAATTGACATTAGGGAAAGAGTTCAAGGTCATACATGCATTCAGGCCAAAGAATATGTAAAGCATTCATTAGACTTTGACGCAGCAGTTATAATGTGAATAGTGAAATTAGTTATATAATAAAAGGAGACTTGATGCAGGCATTCTTTCTATTTTGTGTTTTTATAAAGATACATTATAAAGAAGGGTGGACTTAGATCATGAGTGAAGTTGAGTTTTGGGAAGGACATCTAGTTTGAGTGTTACATGGGGCTAAAAGAAGTTGAACTGAACGTTAAATGGCTAGAAGCACCAAAGAAGACCGTTTCCCCTGTGACTCAAATAAAACAGAGAGACGTGGACAGAACAGAAATAAACAGAAAGAGAAGCAGAGAGAGAAGCAGAATAGAGAGAGAAGTGAATCCGAGTCTGCCCATGCAGTTAACTTCCAAAGGACTGCTGAAGAGGACAGCTCAGGAATAGCTAGAAGCGGTAAACCACGTGAGCCTGTGACTTCTCAAACTGGAGAAAGTATCAGTGATGTCATAATTGCTGACAGTTCTCCTGACTTGCACAGCAGGATTAGAGGAACCCATGGGAAAAAGCAAGAGAGTGCTTTTATTGAACTCTGAGAATCTTGGATGAAAAGTGTGATAGCTTTGAATGGAAGAGTTGTTTGAGTTTCTCAGGATATCAGATGGTGTTATAATCAAGAAAATCTATTTAAAGCAGATGTATATACTTTAGGGAGGATATCAGATTCAGTTCCTATGGATGCAGTAAATAAAAACAGGCTGATTTTTTTCCCTTCTGTGTTTTTTTTAATTAACCATGCTATTCCACTTACACAACTTGTTTTATTTCTCTAAGCTCTTTACCACATTATATCAAAAGAGGATTATACAGTTATAATGAAAAGTAAATTTCCTAAGTGCTTGTAAGGTTTGATCTTTTTTAATATTTGTTAAATCAACCACTATAATATGTTGATGGATAAATAGAAACAGCAGTATTTATTAAAATATAACTGCTTCATTTATTATCATTTCTCTGTAACATCTTATGGATTAACTTCAAAGACAGTAAGTTGTGTTCAAAAGTTTAAATAAAGTTAAATGGATTGTTAAAGCTGCTTTATTATTTGTTGTTCAGTCACTAAGTCATGTCTGACTCTTTGCGACCCATGAACTGCAGCATGCCAGGCTTCCCTGTTCATTATCTCCTGGAGTTTACTCAAACTCATGTCCATTAAGTCGGTGATGCCATCCAACCATCTCATCCTCTGTTGTCCCCTTCTCCTCCTGCCTTCAATCATTCCCAGCATCAGGGTCTTTTCCAATGAGTCAGTTGTTCACATCAGGTGGCCACAGTATTGGAGTTTCAGCTTCAGCATCAGTCTTTCCAGTGAATATTCAGGGTTGATTTCCAAAGCTGCTTTACACAGTACATTAAAATCCTACAATTGTAAAATAATATCTGACATGGAACAATATTCATGATATATTTTGTTTAAAATTATAAGTTGGAAGCAATTTTCTTTAAAAATACACATGTATAATTAATGAGAGAGATCTCTCAAAAACTATGCTATAATGTTAATGTTATTTATCTCTGGATGGCAAAGTTAAGATTTTATCGGCGATTTTTCTTCTTTTTATGTATCAGCAATTTCTAAATTATATACAGTAAAGGTTTAACATGATAAAAAGTTTTAGGTTTTAAATGATGTTGGATGGATGATTAAATTCCCTTTAGAGGAGGAATATAAAGTTAGCGATGGATATAAGGAACTTTGTAAATGATGTGGGTTGGTGTGTTTATCTCCTTTGAGGATTAAATTACCACATTACTCCAAAATTTATATATTTGTAAATGGATACATAAAAAAATACGAAATATGCTGTTAAGAGCAGAACTATTTTTTTAATAGTCATACTTTAATCTCTTTACTGTGATTTTCTGCCAGTATGATGAAAGCAGATCACTGTCCTTGGGTCCATGCACAATGGAGCATTTTCCAGACTGCAGAGATGGATTTCAAGCTACCTCTGACCAGTACTTATCTTAAATATGAGTTGCATTATTCTTAGCTCCAAAAATCCTTTGATCTTTTTAACAGTGGGATGAGGAAGCTAACAATGTCTCCATTCAAAATCTTTTTTGGAAAAAGTACCTTGACTAATATTGTCCTTTTCATTTACCTGCAAAAGTAAGCCTGAAAGTATTTTGGTAAGCAGACATCTTTTAAAAATTAGTTAACATTTATTTATCACAAAGTAAATTCTCATAAGGAGTTATATATATTTTCTTTTATTAAGGAAAGTCAAAATCATCTATTAAATCAAAATTTGATTTATTAGGATGAAGTTTTATAGTAATTGTAAATAAAATCTGTCTTCAAAAAAGGTGACAACAACAAAACACTGTTTCAACATGTGAAACTTTGATGTTTTCTGACAATGTCTATAGAGCATTAAAAAGTAAAAACAGTAATTCTAGTCAATCTTGTCTGTCCATGGAGACCCAACTAAGTTTTAAAAAACTTGGTGCAAAAATCACCAATTTAGTCCAAACAGTCAATCCTCTAGCCCCATGAGGATACAGCCTAAGTGTGCCTATTTGAAGATCAAAGGTAGGCTAGGACCGTTTGGAACTTTGATCTTCACATGACTGTGGAGTTTCAAGGAGCACTACAGGGTCTAGTTTTTTCATCACCACCCTGCTTTCCCCGCGAACCTGTGTCATCTGGTGAGCTGCAAGCGAAGAGATGCGTGGTGGGAAGAGGACGACAATTATGTGCAAAGCCCAGGGCGAGGACGGCTCTGGGGGAAACGCATGCTTTAGTGTACCTGTAAGTGAATTTTCAACACAGAGAGGGGATATTCTAAAATGCTTGTGCTCAGTTGAAGAGCATTCAAAATACAAATTTTCACTTTGAGAGTAAGTTTTGGATGCATCAAATGAATTCTGAAAGAGACTATTAAGCGGAATGTTATTAGTGCATTAATAATCATAGATATCCAGATATCAATCAGAGTCTTTTTCAGCACATAATGCATACAAGTTAGTGATTAAATAATTGTTATCCCACAAAATGTAAAGAAAGCAATTATTTTGCAAATCTTGTTTTGCCAGCAAAATAGGGAATCTCTCTTACCAGGCATTTTTTAGGCATTTCTTCTTGCACTGAGATGTGATGTTATTCATAGCTTGGTAGATCATGCTCACTTTGCTTCCCACAGTCTATTACCTTATGGTGCAGAATAGCATGGTACAGAGCGCAGGCAGTCTTTCTGGAAGAATTTTGAAATTGAAATGACCTCAGTTTGTACTTTCATATCCGCAATGATCTACTGTCTTTGTTTGTTAATGTTAAACCTTTTATATTTTAGTTTTATCCATTTTCCATTTCCTTCTATTTTCTTTCAAAGTGATTTTCAGACTGAAAAAGGCAAAACTAGTGAGGTCACTATGGAAATGATGACCAAGTCAAGTGAGCAAACTTTTAAGTTCGCTTTTCACTGCGTCAAATAAATATTAGGTAAACTCCACCTTGTTTTTATGATGCGATTTTATAGAGGAGGCTGATAAATCACCCAGTCAGGTTTACCAAGTCTTAGAAAAATGAGGAAGATAAATTCAGGGGAGGAAAGCGCTGATATACTCTTGATTTATTAAAATATAGGCCATTCTCTTGGACCCAGTGCTAAAAAGTATTTTGACATACATAGTTTTTGGAACATTTAAAAGTGAAAGAATCACTGTTCTGTGGGAGTCATCATACATTCAATATGAATAGTGTTTGCAGGATTTCCTCATCAAAAACATATTCAGAACTCAATAACATTTGGAAAAGACTTCCACACTCCTCTTGTGATTAGCAAGGGAAAATGAGTTGAATGACATTCATAATAATTTGAAGTAGTTTACTAGTGTTCTGATAATTAGTTTCATTTCACTCTGAAAGTGAGTTTTGAGGGAAATGTGTCTTCTGGCTATGCATATAATTTGATCTATTCAAAATTGCATTAACTATTAGGGAGAAAAAAGATAGATTTCATGTTACTAAATTTGCATAGGATATAAAAAAAAAAGAATTTTCACTGATAATTTGGATGATGGGACCAGAATCAAAGGAATTTGATCAGCTGAAGTTACATGCTTTTCATCTTGCCAGATGAAGTTTAATTGAGATAAGTATAAAATGCTATATTCAACAAATAAGCAAATAAATCAAAACATGTAAAAGACAGGTGATCGTGGATAATAGCAGGTGTGCAGAAGTCTGTGATAGATCTGCCAAAATTTGCTCAGGCAATCAGTATGTAGCTGAAATAAAGCTGGGCTGAGTTATGGTCATCTAAAGTTTCTCACAAATATGTTGTGCACCCTCCAAATCCCTGATTATAGCAGCTCCATTTTAAATGGCCCTTTCCTGTTCTCCCTCAAAATTCACTCTTCTAATACTTTATCATTCAACCCCTGGTTTTCTACATGAGAGTCTCTTACCTCCTTTATGTCAGCTTGAATATCACTATATAGCACCATATGAGAATGTATTTCCTAGCAAGTATATGACCAGTCCTAGATCCATATCTCCTATTTTTAAAAAAGTAAGGCCTGCCATTTTCTATTTATTCATGGCATTTATCTTTCTAACATATTTTTATCTATCTACTCTAGAGGATGACTTCCATAACTATTTGTTGAAAGAATGCTGGTTAAGTCCTCTGAGCTGAAATACTCATATGTATTTTTTGGAAAATTCATTTTGCCATTGTAAGATCTAAATAGACTAGACTGCTTATGGGGTTTCTTTTTTTATATATTCACTCTGACTGTACTTGGGCCTCAAAGTCATAGCTTCCTGTGAATGAGAGAGAAGAAAATTTCAGGAAAGGACATTTTATCCATTGCTTTCAAAATAATGATTTCCTCCTCTGATTCTTGATTTTCCTAAAATGTATGTTTTAAACCCAGAGTTCCATTTTTTTCCATTGATGCTTGCATGAAAGAGTTCCCTTGAGTTTACACTTAAACAAGAAAAGGATTTTACAACCAATCCATTGTAATATACTGGAAAATTTGCTAAAGTCGCTCAGTCCTGTCCGACTCTTTGTGACCCCATGGACTTGATGGAATTCCCTAGGCCAAAATACTGGAGTGGTAGCCCTTCCCTTTTCCAGGGGATCTTCCCAACCCAGGAATAGAACTCAGGTCTCCTGCATTGCAGGCGGATTCTTTACCCACTGAGCTATCAGGGAAGCCTGGAAAATTTGTTAAATGGTATGTATTTTATATTACTCAAAACTTATGTGAGAATTGCTTTAAGTTCAGGGCATCATGTTGGAAGAGTTGTATCTACACTGCTAATTATTATAATAATTATTTTTATAATTCTGATGTTACCAGTAATAATTTATTAGCAAGAGAGGTCTTTATGACCATATCTGAGTATGCATTCTATCCATTTCTTTGAAATTTAAGTAATGAATCATATAAGCTCATTAATTATGAAATAAATATTGATGTAAGATAGAACTGGAATGTTTTCATATTCATATAGCAATTTTACCTTTTTATCATGAAGTGGTGAGGCTGTAGAATATTCAGAATACTTCAGGTATATGTCCTTTTAAATATTCATTAAATTTGTATATGGCTGAAGAAAGTAGTTTATAAAATCTAGGAGCAAAATTGAGAACCAGCTTCACAGAGAATAAGAACCATATTGTCTTTTTCTTCCTGTTGGATTTTATAAGTTTTTTCATATTTTCTTAGTAGATTAGATTTAATCTAATCTTATTAGATTTATTCATATTTTCTTATTAGATTAATTAGTTTCTCTACTACTTGTCCCACATAGAGGCATAGAAGTTGGGCAACCACTTCTCATTTCATGCATTACAGACGTAGTAACTGTGAAACCCATCCATGGCCTTTCAATTACAAATTTCAGAGAAGACACTGATTAGTTTACTTGGGTTTGGTTAATCACTTTGAGGAATACAGAGAATCATCGAATAAATATGGATATCAACTCAAGGGTTTATTCTGAACCAAGTTAGCTATCCTAAATGCCCAAACGCTCCAAACCCTAAACTCTCTGCTTCAAAGGCATAGTGATAGTCATGTCTCAACTGCATTATCTTTAAAGTAGCGTCTTAAAAGGAATCCCATTGTTTGTTTCATTTCTCCAGCTTCTCTGAAAAATGAATAAATCTGTCCTTAGATAGCAGTCTTGTTAACAGGATAAAATCAAGATAAACAGTGAAGATCAAATATGCCAGAATGATCTCTTTATCCATCCTAATCCTAATACCTCTTTAGGGGCTAGAAAGTCCAAAAACAGAATCAGCACGGTTCAGTGCCAAGATGTATCAACTCATAAAAGTTGCCTTCACCTTATACTCCAGGGTATATTTTATTCAATGGTGCCACTGGGCAGTAATGGTGAGCTAACATGGTTTCATGAACTATAGCAATGGAGGAAATGATAGATTTGTGCAGTGCTCCGTATGTGTGTGGGAATTCCCTGGTGGCTCAGCTGGTAAACAGCCTTCCTGCAATGCGGGAGACCTGGGTTTGATCCCTGGGTTGGGAAGATCCCCCGGAGAAGGGAAAGGCAACCTATTCCAGTATTCTTGCCTGGAGTCCGTGGGGTCGCAAAGAGTCAGACACACCTGGGTGACTTTCACTTTCACTTTATTTCCATACGGATGTGAGCTCTTGGAAATAATACAGTTCTGTTATCCAGAACTCAAAGCCTTTTGATGACGGCCTCAGTTCTGGATCTTTGCTCAACTTAACTCAAAAGCCACCCCAGTTAAACCTTTTCCTGTATCATGCAACCAGCAAGAGGGGGAAAAGCATGACAATGACGAAGGCTGGAATCTTCTAGTGACTGTGATGGGTCAAGTGAATGACAGATTTGATTTGATTCTCTTTTTTTTTTTGAACATCAAAAGATTATTTTTAATCACGAAAACAGAAATCTCAAGTTAATGATTTGAGGGTTGTGTTTTGTTTTTTATTTTTATTTTATTTTATTGGAGGCTAATTACTTTACATTATTGTATTGGTTTTGCCATACATTCACATGAATCCGCCCCAGGTGTACATGTGTTCCCATCCTGAACCCTCCTCCCACCTCCCTCCCCATCCCATCCCTCTGGTTCATTCCAGTGCACCAGCCCCGAGCATCCTGTATCATGCATCGACCCTGAACTGGCGATTCGTTTCTCATATGACAAGATACATGTTTCAATGCCATTCTCCCAAACCATCCCACCCTCGCCCTCTCCCACAGAGTCCAAAGGACTGTTCTATACACCCTGTCTCTTCTGCTGTCTCGTATACAGGGTTATCATTTGCATCTTTCTAAATTCCATATATATGCGTTAGGATACTGTATTGGTGTTTTTCTTTCTGGCTTACTTCACTCTGTATAATAGGCTCTAGTTTCATCCACCTCATTAGAACTGGTTCAAATGCATTCTTTTTAATGTCTGAGTAATACTCCATTGTGTATATGTACCACAGCTTTCTTATCCATTCGCCTGCAGATGGGCATCTAGGTTGCTTCCATCTCCTTGACCATACCACCCTGAATGCGCCCAATCTCGTTCGATTTGATTCTTTAAAATTTATGTAACTCTTGCTTTGGCAAATAGGTTGGACTCAGTTGGATATAAGAGCTAGTTCTTTTGGTGTGATATTCTAGGCTTTCTGGATGATATCTCAGATAACTCCTAGGGTTTTCCTCAGTTATTTCCATGGTTTATACAAACCACCAGGCACTGTCATCCCTTAGTTTCCAGACTACTATGGACACATGCAGCAGTATGCTGGAATTAGTTCCTACCAGATCTAGAGCATGTTGGCAAATGTTTAGGAATTTTGTGAGCCTGTTGTTAAGCTGGTGGGTTCATGAAATTGTTTATGCTGGGTATATGTGTATCACTAATATCAAATCAGGGCCTAATTATCTATTTTCCAGAGAGCTGGTTTACCATAAGCACAAAAGTACATTGAGAGCCTCCAAAAACTAACTGGATGCAGCTTGACTGAGTTGAAAGAGACAGTGACCCTCCTCTCCTCCCTCCCTGAGGGGGCGTGGTCCTCTGACCTCTTGACTTAGAGTAGTCCCTTTTCTTCGTGTTTCTTTTCCTTTTCTTTCTCTTGCTTTCTTTCCCCTTTCTTCCTTGCTGCCTCCTCCCCTCCCCTCCCCATCACTTCCCTTCTCTTCTTTCTTCTTCCCTTTTATTGAGTTCACTTGCTTATCTTTAGTGGTGGTGGATGGACTAAGGCTACCAAGATAATATTTTTATCACTTTTTCCAAGGTCTTCCTGGTTTGCCTCTAGGGTTTGGGACTGCCTGGTGATAAATCATTCCCCTGCCCCTAAGACAATAGAACGTGTCCCATTTAACATCCTTAGATATAAAGGTCATCGAGACTGCCTTGTATTGCATTTTGTGTATGCCACATACCCGCACAGCAGATCAGGGATTCTCAGATTACCACATTTACCTAGTTCAGTTCAGTTCAGTTCAGTTCAGTCGTGTCCGACTCTCCGCGACCCCATGAATCACAGCACGCCAGGCCTCCCTGTCCATCACCAACTCCCAGAGTTCACTCAAACCCATGTCCACAGAGTCGGTGATGCCATCCAGCCATCTCATTCTCGGTCATCCCCTTCTCCTCCCGCCCCCAACCTTTCCCAGCATCAGAGTCTTTTCCAGTGAGTCAACTCGTCGCATGAGGTGGCCAAAGTATTGGAGTTTCAGCTTTAGCATCAGTCCTTCCAATGAACACCCAGGATCGATCTCCCTTAGAATGGACTGGTTGGATCTCCTTGCGGTACAAGGGACTCTCAAGAGTCTTCTCCAACACCACAGTTCAAAAGCATCAGGCGCTCTGATAATTCACATATCTTACTAAAATGGCCTAGTCATTTTGATCCACTATTCTGTGCCACACGGATTCTAACTCTCCACTTTCCTGAATTGTTTTATTATTATGCCGTATATCAGAGGAACAGGCACTATATGGCGGCGATTTCTTTTCCTGTCTGTGCTTTGCCCTCAGCCCATGCCAACATGTACATTTATTCTCTCTTCCAATACTCCTGTTACGGTAAAGGGTATGTCTTCTAACATAAAGCCAGTTCTTTTGTTTATATTCTTACAGATGCCTCTGTTGTAATCACCTAAATTTCTGAGAACTTTACAAAGAGGGAGCCCCTTCTTAACTCTTCCCATATTAAGGATTCTTTTAGTCCTGATTCTGTAATCACATTGGCTTTCTCCAAAGGTATCATAATGTTATATTTCATTGATAGTACTTTTTCCAAAAGTACATTTTCAGATTCTGAAATCAACACAGATTTCATGATAAGAGTGTATCACGAGTGAATTGTAGTATTTTATCTTGCTTAATGTTTCATAAACGAGTGGGAAATCTAAAAATTTAAGACCAGGCGACTTGGATGAAAATGCTGTTTCTGGCAAAAGCCCTCGCTTGTGTTCACTTTTCTCGTCACTTTCATTTCCTATTTATCCTTCATATGACAGCTTAACTATCTTTCTCCCAAGCAACTTAAATACCTAGATAGTAACTATGAGTGAGAGTAAACTAAATAAGTATGCAAAGTAGATTGTAACGTGTGAGTAAGAGCATGGCATTCTGGAGAGGCCTGAAAAGCACACAGCAGAACCGGGTTTGGTCTGGACTACAAGACGTGCTGATTGTGCCAACCTGAATGACTCCCATCACCTTGGGGAAGCTGGCTAGTTCAACTTTCTCATTTTTAAAAGGGCAGGAAAGACTAGACGACTCACCAAGGACATCCAGCTACTACGGGATCAAGAGCAGAACCTTATATCAGAAACGGGCAAACTTTCTATGAAGGACCAGACAGTAAATATTTTCAGGCTTTGTGGGTCATCCAGTCTCTGCTGCACGTACTCAACAGATGAGAAGTAGACTTAAAGCAATCAGACAATGTGTAAATGAATGGACCTGGCTCTCTTCCAGTAACACTTCCTCTCCTAAAATTAGTGGCATGCTGAATTTGAGCTGCAGAATACAGTTTGCCAACCCCTGCCGAACAGCGCAGGGCAGAGAGCCAAGCTGTACAGACAATAGCGACTTTCGTGGATGACAGTAAAGAGGACTGCGGATGTAGTGACCAAAAGGCAAGGAAGGAGGAAAGTCAGATAAGAAAATATGGCCCATGTGGTTCCATACTGTGCAGCCATCCTAAAAAGCATACTTTACTTTTTCAGATTAGAGTACAATACATAAATTCACAATCTTACCTAAGTCAATAATAAAAAGGGCTTAGTGTTTGTTGTTTAATACCTTTCATATTGAAACTTTCTGACATGAATAGAACCTCCTCTGATATTAAGAGAAAGACAAAACATTCTTCCCAATTGTGTCAAAGTGCAGAAAGCCAGGCAAAGTAAATTAAAAAAAAAAAAAAAAAGGTGCTTAAAAAATAGAACTGTTTCATAGGGAAAAACGAAAATAAATTCTTATTTACAGAGGCTGACTTTACACATCAGTTTCACACAGGGAAACGTCTTTGCTCCCACATGCCAGTTGAGTGGGACAGACAGGATTAAGTTATTCTGAGTACAGTCACAGTGATGGGATCAGAGCTGTTTCATTGTCTGTGAAGATAAGAAATATAATGACAACCCTTAGTTATCTTTTTCCATAAAGGCTTCTAGATACTGGGCCCTGGGCCTTGACCCACTTGAGATGCAAAGTGACAGAATAAAAGTTAAGCCAGCAAAAAAATCCTTGATGAAGTTTTCAGGCATACATGACCAACAAACCCTAAAGCCTAAGAAATGGTCTTGGAGAAGCCGAGGCACCTGAATTCCACAGCGAGCAGCCGTTGTTTCACAGCAAAATGAATACAGATCCCACTGGCTAAGCTGGTGTTGATGTTCTGTGTTATAGGTTGTGTCAAAGACACTCTGCGGGGGAGGCTGTCTACCTGCGGAAGGTCATGGAGTTAAACTGTCCACCATGCTGCCTCGGCGCAGTGGCATTTATCACGGCGCACAGGTTTCTTCTGCCGCAGACGGAACCTTCTCAGGCGTGAGAAGGAACCTGGCGTTTTCTGCTACCTGCGGGCTTCTGCTTTTTGAAGCCAGGAAGGGCATCTGTAAAAGTTGGCTGCCTGCATGGCAGACCATGCAAAATGCCAGGGAGAGTGATTTATGTCCCGTTCGCTGAGACTGAAGAGGAAATGCAACCAGATCTTAGTAATGAAAGGTCAGGGCAGTGAAACATTTTTATTGCAATCTTTTAAAAATAACTGAGGGCAAGAGACAAGCAGCTCTTTCCACAATTTACAAATTTCCACTTCATGTGGCACTTGTACCTCTAAGTCCTAAATTTGATAGCTATTTAAATGCAATGCCCTTCCCCCCTTAAAACATTTATATCATTGTTTTGATTCGTTTCTCCAGGGTAAAGAGTAGACTACGTTTCTTGTCTTCAACCTTTTCCTGTTTTGTTGAGTGATAGAGTGTCTTTAATTAGGTGACTGGAATACACATAGTATGAATAATCACTGAAGTTAAGAATTAAAAGTTTTGAAGTTGGAAAGAAACATGAAGATAATTCAATAATTAAATCCCTTTTTAACAGAGATGTGAACTTGTTTCTTGAATGTTGCTTCTGATTTTTATAACATTTGCTAACATACAAGTTGGAAATACATAGGGGATGGCCACTAACGAGGCCACTTTCGCCTGGTTTTGAGTCTGAAGGACAATCTAGTTTCTGCACTGTCCTTGTGCTCTGAAATTATCTCCTGACACCAGTTTTCAGTAGCACTGTGTGAGGCTCTGTGGAGGACAGAATCAGTGGAGCACGGACCCTGTCCTTTTAAGAAACAAAAAGAAGTCCGAAGTTTGGCCAGTTCTCTCAAAAGTCACCCATCAAATATAGCCATTTGAGTAATTTATGCATTTATCATTATTCTACTTTCGCAGTTTCTGAACACGTTTACAAGAGAAAAAGATAAAGGGAAGTTCTGTCATTGTGGCATACAGTCTAATGGACGAGATCACGCATATAATTATACACGTGAATGCCTTGTAATTCTTAAGTGGGTAATCTTCTCTAGCTGGAATAACAGAGGAAGAAAGGAAACAATGATATCTAAATATATGCAGTGATTCAAGTAGACTCGCTATATATATATACACACACACACACACATAAATATTTAAATATATTTGCCCTGAATAGGTGGAATAAAAAAATAGAATTGTCATGATTTGATCTAACTGTAAACAACTGAATGATCAGAATCGAGTTTAATTTCAATTTAGGTATAACATGCCCATTTAAAATCATTAGATAAAAACAGAAGGTTTTGTTGCATTAATTATGTTTGATTATTAAGCTTGCTACACGTCTCATTACTTCAGTTAAAGTACAGCCAACACATATGCTCTTACAAGCTTCTTCTTCTTATTTTTTCCAGGAAAAAAAGATACAAAGAAAACAAATATTGAGGTGAAAATAGCAACAAAATAGCTCACATGTATTCTACAATTCCAATCTTGCTTATCTTATTTGACAATTTTATAATTAAATTTTAGCAAGCACAATTACAAAAGCAAGCAAACACACTCACCAGATTCTTGCAAACTATCCTACAAGCAGAATAGTTTTAAAGCTGTTAAGTATTATATGTTTTTTTTTTTTTAATTCTGGATGCAGAAAAGCTATTGTTTTTCACTGAAAAACATTTTTGAGATAGATTCACAAATTCACAGGGAGAGAATGAATGTAAAGTTATACATCAAAGAAGTATTTTTATATAATGATGGAAAAGCAAGTCAGTTATTCTTCCTGGGCTCATATTAAAGCTGAGAGGATCAGCTTATCCTAAGGTTTCATCCAGTTCAAGTGTTATGTGTTTTAGGACTTACCGCACGAGCTTCTCTTGCTTTTGCTTTGTGTTTTTCCTGTTAACCCACTCAACGTTCACTGAAATGGAAGTTGTAGCTCTGAACTAAAAGCATTTCCCTTGTTAATAGCAACAGTCTGTCTAAGAATGCCCATAGATTTCTGGCAGAGCTCTAAGCTAAAGATTAGAAAGAAATAATTACAAGTTGGAGGAAAATATATTGATACGTAAGAGAAGAGAAGAAGGGATGATTAGGAGAGGCACAAGGAACACTTTATGAACCTCAAGGAACACCTTAGAGGAGAAAAAAGAGGAGGGTAGATGGACAAGACAGAAAAAGAAATCGGTTTACATCTTAACCCAGACATCTTTTTTTTTTTTTTCTCAAAATTGGAAAAGGAAAGAAAAAATGATTTTTAAATCCCCAAAGCAATATAACATTCATGTTTTCTCTGTATGCTTCTTTTAGCACATTCGGGCAGATAAGTATCTACCTGATTTAAAAAAAAAATCAATTTTATATTGGAAAAATATTTAAGTTTTATAGGGAAACCCTAAGCTAACTCTTGAATAAAAAAATAGAAATAAAGGGATTGCCTGTTTCACCTCCAATGAAAGATATCATTCCTACCCTTCAAACAAGGAAGACTGGACAAAGTGAAAGTTGTTAACTTTTCAGTAGAGAATTGAAGTAGGGACAAGTGAATCCAGACAGTCAGATCTGGAATACACTGGTCTGGAGCAGAGGCAGAATGAGCTGTAAACTAGCAGGAACACTTAGATGAAAATTTTGATGCATTGCTGGACGCTTCACGAGGACACCCTGAGAGTGACACACTTCCGGGCATCAGTTCTGACGCCACAGGACGTTTAACTGGGTTTCGGTAAACGGGTAAACGGACAGCGTATGAGGCGAGGCCGCACTGTCCTTTTGTCGTCAAAGGTTGCAGGCCAGCAAATGGAGCAGGTACAGTATTGCACTCAGTATCCTACAGTTAAGAGTTATGTCAATGCTTGGGTAAGTCAGTATTTAAACTCTGAGGGAATTTCAGTTTTGTGTCTTTTAGATAAACCAAAGGCATCGTTAGCCTTTTTCCCCTCAGCATTCCTGCGTTCATTTTGGGTGCTCCTTTTCGTTGCACCGTATTTTGGTGAATCGTTTCTTCTACTAGCTTTGAAGCGATGCGTCTCTCTTATTAGTCTTTTTCTCCTCCTGCCCCACTTACCCTCCTCCCTTGTCTGCCTCTTCCCTCTTCTTCTCCTGCATCCTTCTCTCCCCCTGCTCAGCCTCCTCTTTCTTCCACTTAATATTTTTACAGGTGTTCTTTTATGTTTTCCACGTTTACACTTTCCTTAAATTACGACTTCAGGTTTTAGAGATGTTTTAAGTTCACAGGAAAATGAAGACTAAGGTAGAGATAGTTTCCAGAGACCCTGTACCCCCATATACACATGACCTCCCCCCGTTATCAAAATCCCTTCCCGAAGCAGCGTTTTTGCTAGTTGATGAACCTGCAAACATCATAGTCATCTAGAGTCCATAGTTAATATTAAGGGTTATGTTTGTTGTCACAGATTCTGTGAGTTTGGACAAATAAACAGACGTGTATCCATCATTATGGTATCATAAATGTGTTTGAGTCATGGGGTCGCAAAGAGTCGGACACGACTGAGCGAGTGAACTGAACTGAACTGAAAGTGTGTTTTTATCCCCCTAAAAATCCTCTGTCCTCCACAGATTTTTCCTGACTTCCTCAAACCCTGAGAGTTACTTATCTTTAATAATATCTGTATAGTTTTGCTTTTCTATAATTTACTTTTTTTTTTTTAAAGTCGTTCAATCGTGTCCGACTCTTTACGACCCCATGGACTATGTATATAGTTCATGGAATTCTCCAGGCCAGAATACTGGAGTGGGTAGCCTTTTCCTTCTCCAGGGAATCTTCCCGACCCAGGAATCGAACTGAGGTCTCCTGCATTGCAGGGGGATTGTTTACCAACTGAGCTATCAGGGAAACCCAAAATCTGACTCTTGTAGTTTGTTTCCTCCTGCTGCTTAAGAGAGAGAGAAAAAATATCTAACACTTGCAGCCTATTTCCTCCGTTTGGAGACCCCTAAGAGTCTGATGCTAGGAAGGATTGGGGGCGGGAGGAGAAGGGGACGACAGAGAATGAGATGGCTGGATGGCATCACCGACTCGATGGACATGGGTTTGAGTGAACTCCGGGAGTTGGTGATGGACAGGGAGGCCTGGCGTGCTGTGATTCATGGGGTCACAAAGAGTCAGACACGACTGAGCGACTGAACTGAACTGAACTGAACCTTCCTGCCTCTTACCCTCTCATTCCCCCCTTGTCTTTTAGGAGAAATGTGTTGCCTAGGGAAAGGGGTATAAATTGGTGAGGCAACATATTCTCACCCTAAATTGGTGAGGCAACATATTCTCCTAACCCTCATATTGAGGGTTTCTGATCCAGGGGCCCCAAGTAGTGGTTGGAGGAAGTAGCTGGGAGGAGGAGTTGGAGGAAGCTGCTCCCAGTGGCAGGAGTTAAGCAACCATTTGTAACTTAAATCCAGCTACACAGTTACAGATGCAGGGAGAATTCACACACACGGTATGTAGCCTTTTCAGATTAGTTTCTTTTATTTAGTAAATTAATATGCATTTAAGCTCCCTCCATGCCTTTTCATGGCTTGACATTCTTTTTGGCACTGAATAGTGTTCCATTGTCTGGATGGACCTTCAGTTTATTTATCCATTCACCTACGAAAGTAAATACTGGTTACCTCCAAGTGTTGGCAATTACAAATAAGACTATTATAAACACCCACATACAGGTTTTTATATGGCCACACCTTTTCAAGTAGTTTGGGTAAATACCAAGAGGAATGATTACTGGATCATATAGTAAAAATGTTTAGTTTTGTATGAAACCACCAAACATTCTCCAGTGTAATTGTACCATTTTGCATTTATACCAGCAATGAATAAGATTTCTTTTTGATCTAAAATTTCCCCAGAA
Source organism: Moschus berezovskii (assembly GCF_049115385.1). Lineage (NCBI taxonomy): Eukaryota > Metazoa > Chordata > Mammalia > Artiodactyla > Moschidae > Moschus > Moschus berezovskii. Next base: position 7,211,915 of record NC_142467.1, on the reverse strand, counting down.
TTTGGTCTTGTATATGATCTGGAATGTTCAGGTGTGTGGTAGTATCTCAATGTGTTTGCATTTCGCTGATGACATATGATGATGTGTACACACTTGCCATCTGTACATCTTTGGTGAGGTATCTATTGAGGTCTTTAAACTAATTCTCAGCTGGATTGTTTGCTTACTGATTGCTCCCACAGAGAGCTTTTCCCTTGTGAGTTCTACGCTTCCAAGTGTTCTGTTTTCTTTTATCTCATTTAATGTACGGTTTTATATTTTGTCAGTATTTGCAGAATCTAAATAAACATGGGGAGACTTTGTTCAGTTAAGTTCAGTCTCTTAGTCGTGGCTACTCTTTTTGACCCCATGGACTGCAGCACGCCAGGCCTCCCTGTCATCACCAACTCCTGGGGCTTCCTCAAACTCACGTCCATTGAGTCCGTGATGCCATCCAACCATCTCATCTTCTGCCGTCCCCTTCTCTTCCTGCCTTCAGTCTTTCCCAGCATCAGGCTCTTTTCCAATGAGTCAGTTCTTCGCATCAGGTGGCCAAACAATTGGCATTTAAGTCAAGTTTTACTTTACTCTTTATAAACACGTGGCCACAACTTCTCAATTATGTACTTAACTGCTTAATTTATGATGTGTAATCCTTTTTGCATATAAAAATGGCATATGTTTTTCTGTATTTGTTTCCTTCACCTCTAGTAATATTACAGTCTTCTCTCAATCCATTTAGTATGGAGCATGTAGGGCAATTAAAAAAAAGTTAAGGTGGTGTCTAAATGATCTCTTCATATCGATAGAAACACGGTTGCCTCTATCATATTAATTAACTTTTTTTTCTTAATAACAACTACTTCCACTTAAAGGGCTGTTTATTCAATAAGATGGGATGTCAATATTGCTTAGTGGAATATATTTAAACTTTGGTCCCCAAACCAAAATTTCAAGAAGTATTTTTTATATTTTTGAGATGAGATTTTGGAAGAGAACCAGGAAAGTAAATAATTTGTCATATCTTCTTTAGTCATGTGAGTAAATTCTCTCAGAGAAACCAGAATAATCCTTAAATTTCAGAATTAAGCATGGGAAATGACGTGAAAGACATTGTAGACAAATGGACAATCATTTGATGTCAGATTAACCAGTTATTTATTCGTTATGTCATCCTGGGCATGTTACCAGTGCTCTCTGGTTCTCCGTTTTTTCAACCTACAACGTGGTAAAATAAAGACTGCTTGAAGGAGTTCTCTGAAATTGCTGCAAGATAATGTAGGTAAAGTACTGATGCCAATAGCTCCTGATATAATCAACAAATGCAGTTGTCTTCTCTGCAGTGATTAAAATGCAGAAGTTTCTTTTTTGTAAGGCACGATAAACAGCCTCAAATGAGTCTGAATCAATCTACCTTTACTATTCCCATGTAATCTTGAACAAGCCTTTATTTTAATAACGAAGCTTGTACAAATGTAACCAGTTTTGAGCAGGTTCAAAACAGCACACAACTGCACACACACACACACACACACAGAGTTGTTCCAGTCATTGCTTCTCATTGTGTTCCATGGAATCTCCGTTTTAATAGGTTTCATATGTTTGCAAGTTCAGGTATAATCATCACTATGATTTAAAATGCTAAAGTGGAAGTTGGCGTAAATCTCCTCTCCTCTCTCACCTGTGTATCTTTCGTCTTTCTCCTGTTGCAGAATCTTTTGTCTTTTAATTGGAGGTTGATTGCTTTACAGTGTTGTGGTGGCCTCTGCCATACATCAGTGCAAATCCACCATGATTATATTCCTTCCTTCTTGAGCCTCCCTGCATTCCACCGCTCTAGGCTGTCAGTGCCAGGCTGGGCTCCCTGTGTTATACGTCAGCTTCTGCTAGCTCTCTGGTTTACACATGATCGTTTATATTTGCCAGTGCTGTTTCCTCAATTTGTCTTAGCCTCTCTTTTACCCGCTGTGTCCACCAGACTGTCTACATCTGCATCTCCATTTCTTCTCTGGAAATAAGTTCATCAGTACTATGGAATTTTCCAGGCAAGAGTACTGGAATGGGTTGCCATGTCCTTCTCCAGGGGATCTTCCCGATTCAGGGATCGAACACAGGTCTCCTGCATTGCAGACAGATGCTTTAGCCTCTGAGCCACCAAGGAAGCCCTCATCAGTACTACTTTTCTAGCTTTCATATATGTGCGTTAATATACAATGTTTGTTTTTCTCCTTCTGACCCATTTCACTCTGTAAGACAGCTCTAGGTTCATCCACCTCACAACAACTGACTCAGATCTGTTCCTTTTTAGGACTGAGTAATATTCCATTGCATATATGTATCACAATTTATTTATCCACCCATCTGTCCACGTACATCTAGGCTGCTTCCATGTCATTGCAGAATCTTGATTTGAAAAGATGTATGTGATTCAGTGGATAGAGTCTTCTCTGGGATTCCCATACTCCTCCCCATATAGGTTCTAGCTCAGCCCCTCTCAAAGGGTAGCCAACATCTTCTAGTAAGCATTATAATGTATGGGCACTTTTAATCATCTGTCACAAATGACTGTAGGATACCATTAGTAGTTGTCAGAGAAATGCATGATATACAGTAAAAAAATTTTCCTGTGTAACTGTTATAATATCATTACAAATACATATTGGTAGTACTTTAACACAAAATAACTTTGAAAAATATTAAAAGAAGGTGAATAAAAGCCCTGATAATTTAGGAAGTTATTATAGAATGGGAAATTTAAATGTTAGAAAATATTACTTATTGATAAATTATTTTGTGTATTTTTCCCCTTCAATGTATAATTTTATATCTGATATATTGGTACCAAGTCAATAATTTCACCTTTGTTTAGTAAGTATTCACTATTATTAATGATACATTTTAGGTATAGACCACAGCATCCCTTAAAATTTTGCTGATGATATTCACAAAACAAACTAGAATGATGAGTATTTGAAGGTTTAAGGGTAAAATGAAAGCTAATAACCAGTATGGCTGTAGGCAATCTCTGTTCATTATCATTCACTGTTTTGTCTTTTATATATTTCTGAGTCCAGAAACAAAACAAAAAATATAAAAAAATAAACCCCAACTCAAAATTTAGTCCCTTAAAACAGTAATTTACTTTGTCTGCAGTTATTTTGACCAGGAGTTTGAGCAGAAAACACTGAGATGGCTCATGTCTAATCCATGGCATATACTGGCTGAAACTAGAATGGCTCATCTGACCAGGAAACAGTCAAATGATTGATTCAGTTGGGGCTACTTATCAGGAATACGATGCTGGTCTGTGCTGAGTACCTTGTTTCTTCTTATAGCATCTACTGGGGGGGGGGTTAAAATTCAAGGTGGCTTCTTTATTCATTTGTCTGACACATCTACTGGGATGACTTGAACAAGTTTGGCAAGTCATCTCTGTATTGCTCTGCAATCTCTCCGATGTGTCTAGCTTAGTCTTTCTTATAGCAAGGCCGACCTGTGATGGTTCACCTTCTTATGTTGGATTTGACATCCCCAGAGCAATTCCAAGAAGCCAAGGGAGGACTTAGTTTTTCAGTGTTACCTCTGCTGTATTCTACGGGTTACAGAGGACTAACCCCATCGAGTGAAGAAGGGAACTACGCAGGGCATGAGAAACAGGAGAAATCGTTCACTTAGGCTGAAGGCAAGGTGGGGCAGCACATCTTTGAAATCAGCTTCCACACCACACACACATATATATATCCCCTCTGTTAGCCTCTCTCATGGGGTCAGTGAGTCATTTCTTTGGAGAACCTTGCCCAGCCTCCTTCCTATACAGTTCACAGATTTGGAAGACTTGTCTTCTAAACATGTTCCGCTACTTACCGAAGTCTATCAACAGTATGCTTTTTAGCATCTTGCTTTTTATAAATTCCCACTTTCTGGTAGGCGTCATCTCAGGAAGGATGCCAATGGAATTGTCCCTAGGTATTCTCTGAGAATTATTCCTTGGAAGGAACGTTATGACCAACCTAGGCAGCATTACTTTGTCAACAAAGGTCCATCTAGTCAAGACTATGGTTTTTCCAGTGGTCATGTATGGGTGTGAGAGTTGGACTATAAAGAAAGCTGAGCACCGAATAATTGATGCTTTTGAACTGTGGTGTTGGAGAACATTCTTGAGAGTCCCTTGGACTGCAAGGAGATCTAACCAGTCCATCCTAAAGGAGATCAGTCCTGGGAGCTCATTGGAAGGACTGATGTTGAAACTGAAGCTCCAATACTTTGGACACCTCATGCGAAGAGCTGACTCATTTAAAAAGACCCTGACCCTGGGAAAGATTGAGGGCAGGAGGAGAAGGGGACGACAGAGGATGAGATGGTTGGATGGCGTCACCAACTTGATGGACATGAGTTTGAGTAAGCTCCAGGAGTTGGTGATGGACAGGGAGGCCTGGCGTGCTGCGGTTCATGTGGTCACAAAGAGTCAGACGTGACTGAGCAACTGAATTGAACTGAAATGATTCTCTGAGAGGCCTAGTTAACCAGAGGAAACTCGAGCACCTTTTTCTCACCGAATTGTGAAGTGTGTCAGTGTAAGAACTGTTCCCTCATTCTCTCTGCCTCTAGGATCTGTCTTCAGTTTTGTTTTGTTTTTTCCCCCTTTACACCCAGTATCCACTCCAGCTAGACCAAGGCAGAACAGATATCTATGTAAGGCAACATTTAATCTCTGGAAATTATTCTCATAACCTCTCCTTGTTTGCCTTCTAGAACATAAACACCCCTCTACTTTTCTTATTTACAAAGAAAGGGATTTTCATTCCTGAAACACATAGTACTTACCAGCAGATTGGAGAAGACCTCTTCTCTTCATCTTCTGACTTCAGTATTTTAGTCAACAATTGTGAGCAGGAGGAGGTTGTTACAGGGCCAGTTCTTCTGCCTCTTAGTAAGACTTGAAAGAGTGTATATGTCTCTTTACAAGTTACTAGTGGCTTTCTTTACAATGTACATAATTGATGTCCCTGGTTTTCTTTTACCTGAATGCTCTAGTAGCAATTCCAGGAAACAAAAAATTCCCAATCAATATTGTCTTGGATAAACAACATGACCTTTTGTCTGCAAGTTCCTGATTTATGAAAGTGTTCTGATTGATTATTTATTCTTGGGGAAAGGTATAAAAAGTTTGTTCCAACTATGTGATTATATAGATAGAGAAGATGATACAAATCAATTTTGAGGGAATAGCAGCCACACATATCTAATTAGGTAAAAAGAAACACTGATGGAAAATTAGACTTAGTGTATGGGCCTCCAGCAAATGATTTTTTTCTCCTTAAAGAAACAGTGATTTAAGTAATTTGAACATACCAACAGAAAATGATATGAAGGAAAAGGAAAACAAAATAATTGTTTATATCATACTTTCTTTACATTAATATAATATCTTCTACTTCTAATTTTAACCTGTTTTTTTTTTTTTTTGACTTGTGTCTTAATGTGCAAATCTTGTGCTAAAACAGGGTCATTTCATCTCATGTAAGAGAATATTTCAAGGACTATCCCCCATTATACTGGGCTGTATGCTTCCGGTGTTGAAATGTGAAGCTTCGATTGATATTAGCGGGAACCACTGTGCAGAGAACGAAGACACTCTACTCAGTGTCTCAAATTTAGTTTATAGCGGACAGAGCAAAGTGCATCACTACTGACAGAAGCAACCAGTTTTAGGACGGGTCAGTTTGGAATGAGATAATGAATTCTGGCTTAAGTAAAAGGGCAAATATTAACTAACAGAAGGCAAAAAATCAGTCATTTCTATCACGTATACTTATATAACAAGCGGAATCAGAAGACATCTGTGATTATAAAGGAATAAGGTGATATATTAGTTACAACTCTTTTGTTTCCAAGTGACAGAAAGCCGATATACTATTGGTTAGGATTAAGTTTGTGGGATAGGGAAAATGCAAAATAACCATTGTCTAAAAGAAGTTATTTACCTTTCATAGAAACGTAAGCATTCGGGAATTGGTATAGATATTGAAGAACCGGCTTCCCTTTAATGTTTTACACAGTCAAGTTCAATGTATGACTTTTACATTGCGTGTCCACAAGGTGACCGCTCGTTACGTCCATGCTATATCCACAAAAGGCAGGAGAAAGGAATGGTGTGGTCACACCCAGCTTCAAGGAAATCTGGGAAATTTATCTTTTTGTTTAATGGGAGTTCTGTATACCTGTTCTACTGCTGAGAAAGGCAGGCAGAATAGTTGTTGGGGATTAACTAGCAGTATCTGCCAGGCCTAACAATATAGATTAGTAACAATGACATTGCTAAAAATTGGGATGGTTTAAAAGAATCAAGAACAACTGAGTGGAAATAGACCTTCCCAAGCCATCCAGATTCTCCGTCTCTTGTCTTCTCTTGTGTATATTTTTCATGTTTTCTTCTCAGGCTTTCTACTCCATATTGCACCAAATATGACCGACGATGCTGCTGGAGCTTTATGACTTTCTAGTTTATTCCCTGAAATATCTAATTCTGTTCCTCACCTTCAGAATTCCATGACAGTAGTTTTAGTTCAACTTGGGTCAGCCACTGATTCTTGGACTGATTAACTGTGACCAGTGGAGTGGAGTCAAAGTGCATAAAATAGCCACTCCTTTGTTAACCATTGGTGAAGATGGGTCGTTTCCCATAATGAAGAGGAGATTAGATAAAACAAATGAACAAACAGTGAATTCTGGACATCCGCAATTTATTTGGGCTTCCCAGGTGGCTCAGTGGTAAAGATTCCGCCTGCCAATGGAAGAGATGCAGGAGATGTGGGCTTGATCCCTGGGTCAGGAAGATCCCCTGGAGGAGGAAACGGCAACCCACTCCAGTCTTCTTGTCCAGAGAGTCCCATGGACAGAGGAACCTGGCAGGCTACAGTCCATTAGGTCGCAAAGAGTCAGACACGACTGAGCATGCATGCAGGTTAATTTACTTACATATGTAATAATAATGATAATATTTTAAGTCTCCTGGCAAGTAGGCTCACAAATATTGTAGTCTCCAATAGCAAAGATCTTTTGCTATTTCTAATTCATAAATAACTTGGTGGTTGATTTTCCACTTTCATTCCTGATCATTTATGATTTTAAATGATTCAGTATTTTGAAGGACTTTGCATTGGGCCATTTAAGTATGAAACATCCGGTCTTCAATCTGATTTGGAAAAAAAATACATGAATCTAAGTGATATAAACGAATTTGGTAACTTATAAATTTACCCTGATGAACTGTTTTATTTATTGAAGTAGACCTTGTATGTATGTGTGATTGTTTCTGACTTAGCCAGTAGAAGTGGTTCTACAGACAGCCTGAGTGTGTCTCATTACATCATACCTGATCACAAATCTTCTGAAACCTGTGTTTCTTCTGTTCTGTTCCTCTTATAGCCAAGAGTTCTGCTCATTAATTTCTGGGTCAAAAGTGAATCAGCCTCACACAGTAGGTCAATTTCTTAAGACTCTATCAACTCCAGATTGATTTAAGTTAATTGAAGCTGTCACTGTGGGACTTGGTTCTGAAGTTCATGCCAGGAAGAAAAAGAATAACTTCTTCTTCCACGTGAAAGAGGCATTTTGATTTGTATTGTTTTAATGCACTATCCAGTGTATAACAAAATCTCGTTGATCAGGGTGGAATAAGAGTCCCAGTAAGTGTACCAGGAATTGACTTCTGTAGTTCATCATGGTCCATCTTTTCAATGTTTCACCCTACTTAGAAGAAGAGATTATGTCTGTAGCTGCAAATAGGTGGGGCGAGCAAGGCTTTAAAGAGATTTGTTTATCACTGAAGCATACAACTATAATCATTCATATTTGAAAGTATATCATATACTTCTTCTTACCATATATAATGCTTCATTTACTCCTCACAATATACCTGGAGAAGGGAATGGCAACCCACTTCAGTATTCTTGCCTGGAGAATCCCGTGGACAGAGGAGCCCGGCGGGCTATATATAGTCTGTCGGGTCTTAAAAAGCTGGCTGCAACTGAGCGGCTGAGCAGGCATGCACGCACAGCATAGTCCATACTTCCCTGGTGGCTCAGATGGTAAAGAATCTGCCTGCAGGCTTGTGGAATAAAAGGATTCACCATCATTTGTGGAAAAAGGAGTCAATGAATTAATGTGCCCAAGGTCACAAATAGACACAGGGAACAGAGCCACAATTTGAACCGTGGCTTGAGTAGTTTAAAACCTTGCACTCTAATTTACATTGTTTTTACCAAGTAACAGTGCTTTTAAGCTGTGTAAATGTATTAATAATATTATCCTAATTTGCTTCAAAAATAAAGTGACCACACTGTTGGAACTTTTGTGACAATCCTGAATTCTGCCCCAAGTTTCCCCATGTACATATTTAATACATTTATTTTCTTACAATAAGTTATTTGACAAATGTTTGTGGCCTTAATATTCAAGAACTACCCAAGGGAGTGTGAATGGGGTGATGAACAAACCATTGTAGTTGCTTTTGGACCTTGTTCTCATAGAACTGTTGTGAGATGGATAAGGGATTAGTATCACATTACTTGAACATGTAACTTATTAGACACTAGAAATACTGTGGTAAACAGGATAGAAAAATAATTTTTAACTTTATGGGGCTTGTCCTATGAGATTATAGTGAGCATTTTAACAGACACCTGTGGCCAAGAGAATTTTAGTACATAACTTCACAGTTAGATGAAAAATGCAGGCTTGCGGCAAAACAAACTCTCCATTTAGAGTAGGGTGAGCAGGAGAGGAGACTGTTGGATGACAAGGTCAGAGAGGCAGACGAGGACAGGTCGTACTGGCCTTGCGGAGCAAGACGGTTTGGTCATTAGGCTGAATGACACGGGAGGCACTGGGAGGTTTTGAGCAGGAAAGGGGAGTAAACTGATTGATGTTCTTCAAAGATCACTTTGGGCATCTGGATGAATGTGTTGGAGGAGGTCCAGAGTGGGGCGGGAAATCCAATGAGCAGACTTTTGAAATCCTATATGGTTAGTGCTCTACGGCAACTTACAGAGTGGAGTTATGAAGAAACCCATAAAAATCAGCTACCGGTTTTTATAAATACAAAAAGCAAGCAGAAAACAAACTATTAACACTATGGAACTATTAGCATCCCCGAGTTTCACTAAGTTAAACGTATTAATCAGTCTTGCTTGGATTAGGTGTTTTCTTTATGATTATTCTGTTTATCTTGCTAACTTCTTAAACTGACTGTATACTTGTATACTCATTGCTTTTCCTTTTTATGTAAAGTCTACTACATTTAAGGCCTCAGTGGATAATGTTTTCCATATCCTGTAGGTTTTAAAATTTTGTATTTTTGTTATCTTTCCGTAATGATGTTGTTTTTAAATGCCATGTACTCAGTGAGTGATATAAACACATTGTATATTTCAGTTTTCTAATTAAAAAAAAAATCAGGCTTCCTTTCCTCTTGCTCTCATCTGTCTTTTCAATAACAGATTCAGGAGTGCTTTGCAGTTTCCATACATTTGGGTTCCACTTATTATAATTCACCAATATTGCAATTCTTTTAAAATGTAAAACAGGCTGTGAAATCAACTTCAAACAATTAAGTATAAATCGATCATTTACCTGAAAGAACCAACTGGAGAAATACTAATCGTTTTAGGCGCATTAGTCAGCTATAATATAAGAACTTTCTTCAAGGATGAAATATATGGGGCTTTATAAAATAGCCACATTAATTTTTTCCCCGCTCTATCGAAAGGTCCGATTTCTTTCAAGATTTTAACTATGGTACCTGATGCAGAAAATTTGTGCCCTTGCCATTGCTTTACACTTTGAGTATTTCATCTCAAAGAAGCCAGAGCTCTTAATTAAAGACAAAGATGGATAGGCCTTGGTGCAAAGTTGCTTTGATTTCTGAATGAGCACACTTGTAAAACTGATTTCCTCAATAGAAGAGCCAGGTGGAGAGATGGAGGTCACCTCTGTGTAGCAGCAGGCTCCTCCCAGATCGTAGGAAGCCAGTGAAGCTGGCATCCTCAGTGACCAGATGGGTCAAGTCCTGCAGAATAGTCCACGGCCATTATTCGGTGCATCAGGCTGTGCAATTGATTTCAAGATAACAGACAAGAGGGAAAGGGCTGTCAGGCTTGACTGCCTCCCGTCAAGGCAGGAGCCCTGGAACAGTATAATTCAGAAAATTTTCGTCAATGTGGGTAAGCTAGGATGGAATCCTGGCAGGGCGATTCTCTGCCATGCAGTCTGAAGGTACAGTTGGAGGGAATCTGGTCTTTGATGCCTGGGTAGTGACTGGCCTGGCTAGAATAGTTGGTCAAGATGCATGGCTCAATTTCACAGGCAAGCCCCATGGAGGATTCTGTTTTCTGAGCAGGAAAGAATTTAAAAAGTCAGAAAGAAGAGTAGAGTTTATTTTTCGAAGCCTAAACTAAGATATTCCATGTCTCTCAATAACTGCCTTGTTTTTTTTATTACAAACATAATTTTCTGTCAGTATCTAAATTTCAAATATCTATCCAATATAAAATTCCTTCTCTGCTTATAATCAAATTGGTAACTTGGGAAATGGAGAAACCAATGTCTCAGGAACAAGGAAGCATACTCTTAAGTGTCGCTACAGTTATACTTTGACTTGGATTGGGCAAATCAGGTTACAATAATTGTGTCATGTATGGATGGATTTGAAATCTGCATCAGGCTGTGCTAAATCATGTGAAAAGCGTTTGAATGGAAACATTAATTACATCTCATAGTAAACATCAAAGAGACTACCCAAGTCATGCTTTTGTTTTGTTTAACACTAGAGGTGTCAAAGCTGCTGGACTACAAATTCCCTAGGGCCCCTTTATGTTGCTGTATGTCATCTGTTGTAAAACTTCGCAGACATTTAGGTTGTTACTCTGTGGTTTACAAAATAACAGTAATGCCAATGGCTTTTTCCCAAGCTCTTACTAAAACTTTAAAATAGCAACATAGGGAACCATTGGAATGAAAGGTAACATTCTGTTCAATAAATATTAGAGTTCATATGCCTACTGGATAGAAGCAAACTCCAGGAATAAAAGATAAGCCAGTCACAGTTTAATAAGCAATGGACAAATTAAGAGAGGTTTCTGAAATGAAGTGTATTTTCTATTTGGAATATCAGAAAAATAAAGTGAAATGAAGCCAAACCAAAAGAAAATAAGTATAATGGAGTTTTGTAGTTTTAGTTTAAGATGCAGTTTTTAAACTGTTCTGTGCAGTGTTGTTACTGTGCTATAGATTAAAATATCTAAAAGACACGATTGATCTTTGTCTTCAAGGGGCTCATGTTCTACTGGAAATACTCATCCAGTAAATATTTGAGCAATTATTAGGAGATAGTATGTTACTCTGGCATCTTTACTAGTATTTCTGAAATGTATTTTTAAATACGAGATATTAAGTAAGAGTTCCATCTGAGATATTTGGTGATGTATCATAAGAAGGTTAATTTTCTCTTTTGGTTTTAAAAATATCCATGTTCATAATTTATTTGGTTATAAAATTTAATGTTGTTTCATAAATGGTTGCAACATAATCAGAAATGATTCATACTTTGTAATATTTAAAATAACAATTATTAATGATTCATATTTTATCATTCATAAATAATATATTAAAGGCCCAAGAGAAGTTTGATTTGGGATTTACTAAAAGGACAAAGTTAATTTTGAAAGTAATATTTGAACTTTAGCTGTAACAATTAAGATCTTAGTAAACTGACTTTTTAAGTAAAATAAGCATATCTCATGTGCTTATTTGCAGATAATCCAATAAAATGTGTATATCCCGTCCTTTCTAGTTTGATTTTGGAATTTATAAAGGTAGGATATTAAATGTAGTGAAATATTTTTCTGAAGCAATCGTATGGCATAGGATATTTTGTCTTTTTATATGTTGTAGGACTAGCTTTGCTAATATGTGGGGATTTTTGAGTCTATGTTCTTGAGAAATATTTACCTGTCATTATCTCTTCTTGCAATGTCTATGTTTAGTTTGGACATCAACTTAATCCTGGCCTCATAAAATGAATTGGGAAGCAGTTCTAGTATGTTTTCTGGGAGGTTTTGTTTAGGTTTGGCATTATTTCCACTTTCATGTTGATAGACTTCAATGGAAAGTCCATTTGGGCAGTGGGGATTTGGATACTAAGGGATGGTATCCTCAGTGGGAATATTTTAAATTACAGACTAAAAAAAATTTTAAGAGATGTAATGCAATTCAGTTTTTCTATTTCTTCTTGTGACAATTTTGACGAATTGTTTTCTAAGAAATTTGTGGTTTTCAAGTATGTAGTTGAAATTATTATCACCAAGTTGTTCACACTACAGTCTTTTTAAACTATGATATCTGAAGGATTTGCAGTGATTACTTTTCCCAATTTTTTTATAATCTCCTTTTTATTTGTGGTTTTTTTATGAGTGGAGTAGAATAATAGAAATGATTCTTTTTACTACAAATCAGTCTTTGATTTAATTTTTTTCTTTCTTGTTCTTTCCCATTTGTTGTTTTACGTTCTTTGCTTTATTTTATTTATTTAAAATTTTTTTGGGGGGGTAAACTTTTATTTTTTTATTATTTTTTTTTTATTTATTTATTTTAATCAGAGGCTAATTACTTTACATTATTGTATTGGTTTTACCATACATTGACATGAATCTGCTCCAGGTGTACATATATTCTTGAACCCCCCTCCCACTTTATTACTTCCTCATTTCTGCTTCCTTTGGATTTCATTTGATCATTTTATTCTAGAGTCCCCTGGTGGCTCAGAGGTTAAAGCGTCTGCCTGCAATGCAGGAGACCTGGGTTAGATCCCTGGGTCGGGAAGATCCCCTAAAGAAGGAAATGGCAACTTACTCTTGCTTGGAGAATCCCAGGGAGGGAGGAGCCTGGTAGGCTACAGTCCACAGGATTGCAAAGAGTTGGACACAACTGAGCGACTTCACTTTCACTTTTCATGATGAGAGCTTAGGTCACTGACTCTGGACCTTTCTCCTTTTCAGATGTGGACCTTTCCCCATTTCAAATACAGACCTTTAAGGTATAAAGAATCCTCTAAGTACTGTTTTTGCTGTATTGTACAAAATGATGTCTTGTCACTTTATTTTTATTTCATGCAAAATATTTTCTAATAACTTTTATGTTTTCTCAGTGAAATTTATTTTTGTAAAGAATGGTGAATTTCCAGATATTCATGGATCATCCAGATATGATTTTGTTTCTGACATCCAATCCGTATGAATTTTGATAAGAGGACATGTTTTATTCTTTCAAATTTTCAAAATGTGTTATCTGACCCAGCATGTAGTATCCCGAGGTAAAATGTTGCTTTCACAGTTGAATAGAACGTGCTTCTGCTGTGGTTGAAGGTGATGGACTTGAAATGTTGAATAGATCAAATCACTGCTCCTGTTCTTTAGGTCGTGTGCATGCGTACAGATTATTGGTCAATATGTTCTACTGGTGAGAGGCTTTGAGTTGTCCAACAGTAACAGTAGATTTGTGAATTTTTCTTTCAGTTGTCTCTAACTTTTCTCCACACATTTTGAAACTCTATTATTCAGTATTTATTTAATACTATTATATATTTGGCATTTAGCCCTTTTATTATTAATTAATAACTCTTTATCCTGATACTGTTCCTCAATCTCTTTTTTTTTTTTGATATTAGTATGGTCAATTTGAATTTCTTATGATGAGAGTCTGGACAAATTTTTTTCCTGTTTTTTAAAAAGTTAACATTTCCATTTTCTCTTAAAATATAATTTATAGACATCCTATAAATGGATTTTTAACATTAAAATTTATCAGAAAATCTCCTTTGTTTTCCTTCTCTTGGGCATCACAATCCTCAGTAATCAATGTCCAACATTATTTTGCAGATTGTGTCCCCTCACTATTATTTTTGTGTGTGTGTGATGAGAGGACAAGTCTTCTACAAGTTACTTCAGCATGGCCAAAATAAAGCCTCATACTTTACTTTTAACTAATTTTTCACACACTAAAATGTGTGATGTTTTTGTTTCTCATCAGTTATAAAACTGTAAGAGATATATAATACTCTTCAAAAATATTTCCTTCCTGATCTCAGGAAACTTGAAACTGCCCAAAGAAGGGCAATACCAAAATTGTTCAAACAACTGTGCAGTTGCACTCATTCCACATGCTAGTATGGATATGCTCAAAATCCTTCAAGCTAGGCTGTAGCAGTACATGAACCGAGAATGTCCAGATGGACAAGCTGGGTTTAGAAAAGCAGAGGATACAGAGATAAATTGCCAATATCCATTGAATCATAGAGAAAGCAAGGGAACTCCAGAAAAACATCTATTTCTGCTTCATTGACTATGCTAAAGCCTTTGATTGTGTGGATCACAACAAACAGTGAAAATGTCTTAAAGAGATGGAAGTGCCAGACCACCTGATCTGCCTCCTGAAGAACTTGTATGTGGGGTCGCAAAGAAAAGAACCAGATATGGAGCAACTGACTGATTCAAAATTGGGAAAGGAGTGGAGTAATTCTGTATATTGTCACCCTGCTTAATTAACATGTATGCACATTACATCATGAGAAATGCCAGCCTGGACAAATGGCAAGCTGGAATCAAGATCGCCAGAAGAAATGTCAGCTACCTCAGTATGCACATGATACCACTCTAAAGGCAGAAAATAAGGAGGAACTAAAGAGTCTCTTAAAGAGGGTGAAAGAGGAGAGTGAAAAAGCTGGCTTAAAACTCAAGATTCAGAAAATTAAGATCATGGCATCCAGTCCCATCACTTCATGGCACACAGATGGGGAACAAGTGGAAACTGACAGATTTTATTTTCTTATGCTTCAAAATCACCACGGACAGTGACTTACAGCCATGAAACTAAGATGTTTTCTCCTTGGAAGGGAAGCTATAAGAAACCTCAACAGTGTACTAAAAAGTAGAGACATCACTTTGTCGACAAAGGTCTGTATATTCAAAGCTATGGTTTTTCCAGTGGTCATGTATGGGTGTGAGAGTCAAACTATAAAGGAGGCTGAGGACTGAAGAATTGATGCTTTTGAACTGTGGTATTAGAGAATACTCTTGAGAATCCCTTGGACTGAAAGGAGATCCAACCAGTCCATCTTACAGGAAATCAACTCTGAATATTCATTAAAAGGACTGATGCTGAAGCTGAAACTCCAGTACTTTGGCCACCAGATGTTAAGAGCTAAGTCATTGGAAAAGACCCTGATCCTTTGATTTGAAAATCAAAGGAGAAGGGGTGACAGAGGATGAGACGGTTGAATAGCATTACTAACTCAGTGGATATGAGGTTGAGCAAACTCTGGGAGATAGTGAAGGACAGGGAAGCCTGTCATACTGCAGTTCATGGAACCCGACTTAGCAACTGAACAACAATATAATACTCTTCAAAAAGATTTCCTTCCTGGTGTCAGGAAATTTGAAACTTCAATTTGTGTGCATATTTTGTTTCTAAGAATTATAACATAGTCATCAAAAAAACTTTCAAGTGAAAAATATATGTTATATGATATAAGGAAAAACTACTTATGGGGCATGTGGAATAAAAATATGAATTCATGAAAAAAAATGAAATATGTAAAATTCTAGCAATTTTGGAGAAATATATTTTTAAAGTGTGATGGTAGATTTAAAATCAGCAGGCTTTAAAATTATAGTGAGTATACTTTAAACTGTCACATAACCATTTTATTTGATAGTAGTAATATCTACAAAATACTAGGAATTATGTCATTTTCATGTATTTAAATAGGATTACTTTTTAAAATATCACTTCAAATGTGCTAAGAGTGCATGGATTTTCATCATTTTTTAAATGATCCACGAGAACAAGAAAATGGAAGACCACTGTGTTTCACAAATTTTTTGATAGTCAGCAATAGATACCTTGGTGAAAAATATTTCAGGTAATAAGTGGAAATAATCAAAGGCAAAACAGTCACATGTGTTCATATAACAGGGAGAAGTCCTAGTATTTTGGAATAAGAGAAATTATTAGGGGAAAACATATATAAATATAG
Source organism: Moschus berezovskii (assembly GCF_049115385.1). NCBI lineage: Eukaryota > Metazoa > Chordata > Mammalia > Artiodactyla > Moschidae > Moschus > Moschus berezovskii. The sequence goes on along the minus strand of NC_142467.1, from coordinate 7,195,846 downwards.
TACGTATGTACACATATATGTAAATAATAATAAACACGTATAACATATATTGATACTTCTCCCGGCAATCTTGATTCCAGCTTGTGCTTCTTCCAGCCCAGCGTTCCTCATGATGTACTCTGCATATAAGTTAAATAAGCAAGGTGACAATATATAGCCTTGATGTACTCCTTTTCCTATTTGGAACCAGTCTGTTGTTCCATGTAGAGTTCTGACTGTTGCTTCCTCACCTGCATACAGGTTTGTCAAGAGGCAGGTCAGGTGGTCTGGTATTCCCATGTCTTTCAGAATTTTCCACAGTTTATTGTGATCCACACAGTCAAAGGCTTTGGCATAGTCAATGAAGCAGAAATAGATATTTTTCTGAAACTCTCTTGCTTTCTCCATGATCCAGCGGATGTTGGCAATTTGATCTCTGGTGCCTCTGCCTTTTCTAAAACCTGCTATGCAGATGACACTACCCTTATGGCAGAAAGTGAAGAGGAACTCAAAAGCCTCTTGATGAAAGTGAAAGAGGAGAGTGAAAAGGTTGGCTTGAAGCTCAACATTCAGAAAACAAAGATCATGGCATCTGGTCCCATCACTTCATGGGAAATAGATGGAAAAACAGTGAAAACAGTGTCAGACTTTATTTTTTGGGGCTCTAAAATCACTGCAGATGCTGATTGCAGCCATGAAATTAAAAGACGCTTACTCCTTGGAAGGAAAGTTATGACCAACCTTGATAATATATTAAAAAGCAGAGACATTACTTTGCCAACCAAGGTCCGTCTAGTCAAGGCTATGGTTTTTCCCGTGGTCATGTATGGATGTGAGAGTTGGACTGTGAAGAAAGCTGATCGCCGAAGAATTGATGCTTTTGAACTGTGGTGTTGGAGAAGACTCTTGAGAGTCCCTTGGACTGCAAGGAGATCAATCGATGCTAAAGCTGAAACTGCAATACTTTGGCCACCTCAAGCGACGAGTTGACTCACTGGAAAAGACTCTGATGCTGGGAAAGGTTGGGGGCGGGACGAGAAGGGGACGACAGAGAATGAGATGTCTGGATGGCATCACCGACTCTGTGGACATGGGTTTGAGTGAGCTCTGGTAGTTGGTGATGGACAGGGAGGCCTGGCGTGCTGTGATTCATGGGGTTGCGGAGAGTCGGACACGACTGAGCGACTGAACTGAACTGAACTGATAACATATATTATAAAGCACATATAAATATCACATATGTTATAAAATATGCATACATATATCACATATATGTTATATAAGACTATATATAACCATTTATAGAGATTTTAATTTTAATATGTGATATAGCAAGTGCTACTAAAGGTCTTTGAGAAAAGAAAATGGCAAGATAGGGTATTATCTTCTTGAAGTCTAATTTAGTAGCAAAAGCAAAAATGAATGATAACAGGAAGACGGTAGGTAAGGTGCTATTGGAATTACATAAGCAAGAGGCGCTTCCCTGGTGCCTCAGAAGTAAAGAACAACACAGGAGACTCAGGTTCAATCCCTGGGTTGGGAAGAACCCCTAGAGAAGGTAATGCCAACCCACTCCAGTATTCTTGCTTGGAGAATTCCATGGACAGAAGAGCCCAGTGGACTACAGTCCATGGGATTGTAAGAGTTGGACAGGATTGAGTGACTAACACATACACATACACGGCACTAAGGATCTGGGTGAATGTCTGGGGGATGAGTGAAATGAATCTTTTGAACTTAAAAAAAATGTCTTTTTATTTTAAAAATAAACAATTTTATATTTAAAGCCAAAGTTTTATATTCATACTTAGAAAATATGTTTATGATGAAAATATCTAGCAGGATTCTATAACCACGACAGCAAAGTTGTTTTACTATTTCAGCTGTCACTAAAATTAAATTTTATTGTATATGTATTTTTTACTTCATATGTTAAGCCTCAAAATATTTTGTTACCCTAACTCCAGGTCACAATTATTATTTTTTTTTCTCCTGTGTGGCCTTGGTTTAACTGGGTCTTGCAAAGCTTGAGTCATCAAAACAGGTTTGGAGGGCTCAACAGCCTTCTGAACGTTTCTAGGTATCCACTCAGGCTCTGTTTGGCTGTGATATTTCAGCAGTTGTCAAGAGTAGATAATACCATTAAGCAACGTTTCTCTGTGTGTGACACCTGAATGCTTCAACTGCAATGAACTGAAGCAGAATCTTAACCGACGTGGGGATCATGGCAGCGTTTATCCTCGATGACAGTTGTTGAAGTTGTCTCAACCCGAAAGTTGGGGGCTCACAGTCACAGTACATCATTTATGACAATTCTTGGGTCTGACTAGTGAGTTCTATTGCTTTACCCCCTCGTTCTGCTGGGGCTCTCCTGTGACTGTTGGGTCTAAGATGCACTCATTCAGCGGGCTGACTGCTGGTCCCAGCTGCTGGCTCAGTTGGCGCTGACAGCAAAAGGTTCAGTGTTCCTCCCTTAGCGTACATCTGGGTAGCTGCTTGAGCTTCCTCACAGCCTGGAGGTCTCAGGGTAATGGGACTTCTCACAGCAGCTGCGTTTGGAGGCTTGAAATCCAAAACTGCTAGGGTATCTTAAGTTTCTGGTCTGTAACTGGAAGTGTATCAATGTTGCTATGTTCTGTTGATAAAAGCATATTACAGGACCAGTCCAAAGTCAGAAGGGTTTATACAAGTGTGTGAAACCAGGATATGTATGTGTCAGCGGTGGCAACAGATATTGCAGCCTAATAATGTCCTATCAAAAATGGCTCATTCTCAGCAGCAGCACTGTTTATAATAACCAGAACATGGAAGCAACCTAGATGTCCATCTGCAGACGAATGGATAAGAAAGCTTTGGTACATATACACAATGGAGTATTACTCAGCCATTAAAAAGAATGCATTTGAACCAGTTCTAATGAGGTGGATGAAACTAGAGCCTATTATACAGAGTGAAGTAAGTCAGAAAGAAAAACACCAATACAGTATACTAACGCATATATATGGAATTTAGAAAGATGCAAATGATAACCCTGTATACGAGACAGCAAAAGAGACACAGATGTATAGAACAGTCTTTGGGACTCTGTGGGGGAGGGTGAGGGTGGGATGATTTGGGAGAATGGCATTGAAACATGTATGTTGTCTTATTGGGAGAATGGCATTGAAACATGTATGTTGTCTTATGTGAAACGAATCGCCAGTTCAGGGTCGATGCATGTTACAGGATGCTCGGGGCTGGTGTGCGGGGATGACCCAGGGGGAGGATAAGGGGAGGAGGGAGGTGGGAGGGGGGTTTGGGAGGGGGAACTCATGTACACCCGGGGCGGATTCTTGTCAATATATGGCAAAACCAACCAATATAATATTGTAAAATAATTAGCCTCCAATTAAAAAAAAATGGCTCATTCTCATTTTCTTCCTTCAGTGAGTTTTCTAGGTTTATTTTTACCATCCTAAAAGATCACAGTTGCTTTGCTGTTGATAACAGTAAGTTGGCTAAACCTAGTTTTCTAGAAATGTCTAGCCTGCATGGTTTCTCCTAGAAATTTCTGTTTCCTAGAATGTCATAAATAAAACAGATTCTAAATATAAAGAAATTGAAATTCTTCATGTTTTATGTGAAAATCCTTTAAAATAATATTGATGCTATAGTCCATTAAACATTGTATTTACTTAATTCTCTTGAAAACAGTGATAAATCTTATGCTACTCTACTTCTCATTGTAGAGAACGACTAACTCATCACATTGTGATATGTGTAAATTTGTGTATATGTGTGTATATTTATGTGTATATATATATGTCATTGTGATATCATTGAATTATACAAGTAAAAGTGAAATCTGAGGAAGGTTGTTTAAATATTCTCAAGTTCCTTCAAGTCATGGAAAGAATGTTATAAAAATTTTTCTTATAAAAAGGGAACTTGTAATCTTTAAAAAAAAAATTTATTCTTAATCACAAGTTATTATTTTGGTTCTGTTGTTTTTTTTTGTATTTAGTTTACCTCTGAGAAAGGAAAACACAATTAGTGTGGATAATAAGTTAAAACATAAAGCACTCTAAAATTTTTGTCAGCTCAAGTGTTTATACTTTCCTGTTTATTAATCTCTTCTCTCGTAAAAGCAAATAAACTGTCTTCACCAAACAACATTAGTTTCCTAGTACTGAAATGACTCACTCTTTTGTACAATGCAGCCATATCCACGGGACCTGGACCTCTGTGTCTACTGGGTATCACGTGTATGGATAGTGAATGCAAATGCTACTGACAAATAGTTTACAAAGTTAAGTATATCTTGAGAGTTTTTCCTTGTTTGATTGAGGGTTTTTCAGCTTACTAAGACAAAAATTGCTTCCAGCACTTGAAATGTGACTGCATTGTTTAGATACAGATCCTCAAGTGTCCTGAATCACAGATATGTATCTTAAATGTCAATGGGGACTGTCTGCACTAATCCATCCTTTTTCAGACAAACATGCCCTTGGCAGTTCCACTCAGGATTCAGTGATGCTTTTTAATTGACAATTTAAAATTTGCAGCATGCAATGCCTCTTTGCCTAATCCCCAAACCATATTTGTGTCTCTTGCAAGTCATAAGCAGGCCAAGGAGACAGAGGTCTTTAAGTTTCAATAGCCTGTGGGATCTGGAATGTATATCAGCCTGTACATATGTAACCTGCTGAGAAACAGCAGCGGTGCAGGAAAATATGGTTCTATTTCTTGATCAGTATAAGTTAAATAGTTCTTTATAGCCTCCCTTTCATTATGTATTTCTAGCTCAATGCTGTGAAACCCACTGACAGTAAATCCCTGGAAACTAGGGTGTGAGACATGAATTTGTTTACTTGTAGGGAAATTGCAAGTACCCCCTACAGTTTTGGGGGATACAATTTGCTGACCACTTGAGTGTATTTTTTTCCCAAGGACAAATTTTATTTGCTTGTGATAAAATTTAGCGCTTTCTCTTGAAATGCAAAAGTGGGGAGGGCAAATTTTGACTGGGGAGCGGTTGCTGTTATGCTACTGAAAAAAAAAAAATAACTAAGTTGCTAAGACTTAGCAGGATCAAAAGAAAGTAGGGGTGATTTGTGAAGAGAATGAGGACAGAAAGTGACTTACTGAATAGTTAAAAATCAGCAAAACACATGGCTGTACTGTTCCATACATAAACTCTATGAAAAGTTACAATTTTTGATGATTTTAGGACACTTTTATAGTAATTCTAGACTAAAGGGGTTTTATTTTAACTTGTTATTTCTCTGAAAGAATTGCATAAAAATAGATAGGAGTATCTACATATACTGTATAGTCTTTTTTTTGTTGTTCTGTTGGAGACATAGAAATGGAAGTTCAAACAAATGAAAGCAAGAAAACTGATATCTTAGAGAAGATTTCACTTTCTGAAAAATCAGAAGGGAGTAAGATAAAAACTAGTAAAATCCTCAACAGTTATTTAAAATGATTTTTGATATTTGTAAGCATTATAGCTTGTAGATAATTATTTATCTATAGTTGCTTATACAACAGAGAACTCTACAGTGTAACAGATACAGCAAAGGAAATATAGATCATGATTTCTAATTTGAGAACTTTAGGAAATTTTAAGAACTTTAAGAATATTTTAATATTTAACTAAAAGCCTTCGATGACTTCTCTATATTTTAATCTATAAAGTGGAGACAGAAAAGGGAAGGAGACCTGCCTTCACAACTTCGCAAGTTTTTGTGAGGCGTGCGTGAGCTATTTAATTAAGAGCAGATTTTTTAAAAGCTGAAAACAGTGACTGTTCCTCTGGCACAACAGAGAAACTGGCACTGGATGTGACCTTCCAAAATGTAACAGGACGGTGTAAAAGTAGGCAAACTAGGAGAAGGCAGGGCAGGACTCTAGCCCTCTGTGTAAGGGAGGTGCATGCGATGAGAGCAGGGTTCCCTGGCCAGAGCGCAGGGACGGGAAGCCTTGGAGCCCGTGGTGGCCTCTTTGAGGACGGTGGCTGTAGAGAGGACTTCGGGAAATAAATAGGAGGACTGATTCTCATACGCCTTGTCTGGGATGAAGAACTCTGGTTAGGTGAGGAGACATCACTTCTAAGAGACTTGAAGATGCAGTATTGTGCCACATGAAAGGCAATTTAAATGTATCACGCCTCCACACCGCTGTGCATCTTATGCAGACCATTTCTTCTGGATGTGAACAGTTCCCCAGGTAATAGATTGCATACTCAAACCACTGGAAGTTCCAGATAAAATAAGGTGTAATTATTTCTTCTGGGAACTACGTGCTGGCTGTTCTACTTGTTTCATTTTTCTGCTCAAATATCACCTTGTCAGTGAGAACTTTCTTGACACTCAGCCTAAAATATCACCCCTTATGTCTTGATCTGGGTGCTCATATATTATATACCGAACAAAAATTAACAAGAGCTATACACATAGGATTTATATACTTTGTAGGCATGTATGTAACTAAATTAGTAAAAACAAAAACATGAAAAATGCAATTGCCTTGTTTTCTCTGCTTTACTTCCTGTTGTAGCATTTAGTATGTGGCGTGTATACTCTAAGGATGTAGAGTTTATGCCTCTTGGTTTGCTGCAGTACATACATTCCCAGAGCAGAGCCTGCATGCTTTTGAACTGCAGTGCTGGAGAAGACTCTTGAGAGTCCCTTGGACTGCAAGGAGATCCAACCAGTCCATTCTAAAGGAGATCAGTCCTGGGTGTTCATTGGAAGGACTGATGCTAAAGCTGAAACTCCAATACTTTGGCCACCTCATGTGACGAGTTGACTCACTGGAAAAGACTCTGATGCTGGGAGGGATTGGGGGCGGGAGGAGAAAGGAACGACCGAGAATGAGATGGCTGGATGGCATCACCTACTCGATGGACCTGAGTTTGAGTGAACTCCGGGAGTTGGTGATGGACAGGGAGGCCTGGCGTGCTGTGATTCATGGGGTCACAAAGAGTCGGACATGACTGATCGACTGAACTGAACTGAACTGAAGTGCTTGGTGGTTGTGTAAGTGAATGATTCTCTGAATTTGCTGCTGCTGCTGTTAATTGTCATTCCATAATAAAGATATGCAATATGATGTTTTCAAATACCTATATGAAACTTGTTTTCTGAAGGTTTATTTTAGATTAGTGTTCTGGAGAATTCAAATTTGAAAAAAGCAATTAATTTAAATGTCCATAGAACCAAGTTTGAGGAATGTTATTTCTCATCATAATACAGGAAATGTTGATGGAGAGAGGTGAACAGAAAATAAATGTAGCAAGGCTAGTAACAGAAGGAAACAAACATCCAAACATGAAGCTTAGCCTGTTTTAATGTGAAAATGAGAAAGGCCAGTGGCCTGCGTCGCACACACCAAGTTAAAACAGTCCTTGTGAAAGAGCAGTGGAAGGGAAAGGCATTTCAGGTCATTAAGCCTGGAAAAGCAGGAATAGGACACCGACTGCTCGAAGTCGAACAATTTTAGGGATGCCATCTTAGGGACCATTCTGTGACGTTCAGTTTCCGTTCTTTTCAGTCCTGCTATGAAATAAGAAACACAGATTCTGAATTCAACTGGATCATGCCACCTCCGAGAATTGTAAAACAAGAAAAAACTTTCTTCTGTATCTGTAATCTACTGGGACCCTTTGCCATCCCCTTCTGAAAGAAGTAAAAGTTACTTAGTAATAGCAATAATTTTATTGTGATATTTTCAGATATAGTCTGTAATATAAGGCAGGAACTTTTCTTCACGGCTCCCCTTATAGCTCAGCTGGTGAAGAATCCGCCTACAATGCAGGAGACCCTGGTTAAATTCCTGGGTCAGGAAGATCCCCTGGAGAAGGGATAAGCTAACCACTCCTGCATTCTTGGTCTTCCCTGGTTGCTTAGTTGGTAAAGAATCCGCCTGCAGTGAGGAAGACCTGGGTTTGGTCCCTGGATTGGGAAGATTCCCTGGAGAAGGGAACAGTTATCCACTCCAGTATTCTTGCCTGGAGAATTCCATGGGCTGTATAGTCCATGGGGTCATGAAGAGTCAGACATGACTGAGGGACTTTCACTTTCACTTTCCTTTCCTTTAACAAAATTTTATCTGTAGAATATGAGGTGGAAGATGCTTCATTACTGATGTCATCAGCATTGATTTATCAATAATAATCTGCCATAGTTAAATTTTAGTGTAGTATCAAATCAAAACACATCAAGCATTTACTTCTAGGCATTGTGTTTGTTTAATTGGGGTGTCATTGCTTTATAATATTGTGTTAGCCTCTGCTATACAATGAGGTGAATCAGCCATGTGTATACATATGCCCCCTCTCTCTTGGACCTTTCCCACGGCTCACCCCTCTATCCCACCCATCTAGGTCACCACAGAACACTGAGAGGGATTCCATTGAGTTATTATTACTATAAAGAAAGTAGAAATGTGTTTTGGTTGATTTTCTTATGTCAAATTAGCTATGCCATAGAGATGAGGTGTTTTATTTTTATTGACATATAATTCACCTGGCTGGATGGCATCCCTGATGCAATGGACATGAACTTGGCAAACTCTGGGAGTTGGTGATGGACAGGGAGGCCTGACGTGCTGCAGTCCATGGAGTCGCAAAGAGTCGGACAGGACTAAGTGATTGAACAACAACAGTTGACATACAATATTATATTAGCTTCAGGTATGCAGTATAGTGATTCAGCATTTATATGAGTTATTAATCGAGCACCATAAGTCTAATAACCATGAGTCACCATGCAAAGTTTTTGCAGTATTATTGACTATATTCCCTATGTTGTACATTGCATTCTCGTCACTTATTTTATAGCTGGAAGTTTGTAACCTCTTAATCTCCCTAACTCCCCCTCTTCCTCAGCCTGTCTCCCCTTTGGTGAGAAAGTTTGTCCTCTGTACCTATGAGAGATCAGATATTCTGTGAAACATTATTCTGGGTGTTTCTGAGTATGTTTGGGGGTGAGATTTACACTTCCATCTGTGGACTTTGAGTAAAGCAGATTGCCCTCCACAATGTGAGCGGACCTCATCCAATCCAAGATCTGAATAGAATCCATGGATGAGTAAAACAAAAGGCTGATCTCTCTCCGATGCAAGAAGGAATTTTCCAGCAAAATGACCTTGGATTTCATCTATAACACAGGCTCATCCTGCTTCACCAGCAGACTGCCTTTGGACTCAAACTACATTTTTCCTTGTCTCTAGCTTGCCACCCTACCATCAGCTTTTGAACTCACCAAGCCACCATAATTTAATGAGCTAACTCCTTAAAATAAATATCTTTCTGTGTATATACATAGCGTCTTGGTTCTATTTCTCTGAATGACCTTGACAAATACAGTACGTAATCATGAAATTTAGTAAGATAATATGCACATTAAAGAAATTTATGAAAACATACTTTACCCCAAGTAGAGTTAAAATCATGAACAGTAAAATTAAGAAAGTTAACATGCACTTGGGCTTCCAGGGTGGCACAGTGGTAAAGAATCTGTCTGCCAGTGCAGGAGATGCATGAGATGTGGGTTTGATCCGTGGGCCAGGAAGACCCCCTGGAGTAGAAATGGCAACCCACTCCAGTCAGTAGCCTTGCTTAGAAAATCCCGTGGACAGAGGGGTCTGGTGGGCTACAGTCCATGGGGTCACAAAGAGCTGGACGTGACTGAGCATGCACATGCTTCTGTGGACATGGGTTTGAGTGAACTCCGGGAGTTGGTGATGGACAGGGAGGCCTGGCGTGCTGTGGTTCATGGGGTCGCGGAGAGTCGGACACGACTGAGCGACTGAACTGAACTGAGCATGCACACGCATATACACAACGTATACTTACCTGAATGAAAGATAAAGTAAAAACACTGAAATATATTTATAATTCTGATATTCAATTTTAAAACTGAATTTAGAGATAAATGGTAATTTAGCAGAGTTACTTATAAATTGCATAATAAATTTTGTACTTTAAAAATTGTGTAATATTCATAATTTATTTCTTTGTTACTTTCTTTAAGGATTTGTAGTCTGTTTTCTTCTATCTTGCATCACAATTACAGATTAGAAAATTCATATTCTTTAAAAGTCTCCTACTATCTAGCTTAATATGCTGCTGCTGCTGCTAAGTCACTTCAGTCGTGTCCGACTCTGTGTGACCCCATAGAAGGAAGCCCACCAGGCTCCCCTGTCCCTGGGATTCTCCAGGCAAGAATGTTGAAATTGGGAATAAGTGAGATTGTATAGAAAATTATCTTTTTGTTGATATTCTAACATATTGGCTTTGAAAACCTATTGATTTGACAGGAAAAAAAAGTCTATTGGGTAGATTCCATTTTAGCACTTTTATATAGATCATTTATTCTAGTGAATATCAGACTGACTCTTCATAGAAACTAAAATGAAAAAGCATCAGTTCATCTATTTTTAAGAAGAACTATACCTTCAAATCATTTTCTCATGAATGCATTTATTCATGGAATATTAATAACTGGTTCTACAGGACTTCAGTTTCTATGAATACATTTGCTCAGATGGTCTGATTTTTATATATAGCAAAAATAATCATTTCCTAATGATTATAGCCTATGTGAGTAATACAAAAAATACAAGGAAACATGTGTGGTTTAGAAATATAGTTTAGGAAATGGAATGAATTGCTAAAATGTGAAGGGAAATTAAAATTAAGTTAAATCCAATGGCAGTGTGTCCTTCAAATAACACAAAAACTTGAGAAGTGACTGAAAACAGTAATACATTTTGTACCCAAAGCAAAGGGAAGGCTGGATTTGAGCTTAAGGAATCTTAAAATACAGATGATATTTGATAAGATGGCTTGCACATATCTGAGAATTTGGGGTCTTCTCAAGGGTATAGGCATGATTTTTGACAGACCTCTTTGTTGCTTGGGCTGCTTGGAATTCTTCTAATAACATGGTAGGCATTTTAGGGCTTTGAAAACTTTGCTGTTCTTTGACATCGTTCCCAGCTGTTGGGAGATGGGATAGGACTGGTTTACACAACCCTTCTGGTTCATATTGTGTCCACATTGATCAACTATATCATTTTGGGCACTGAAGATTCATCGAGCACCTATTTCAGCTGATGTTGTTTTTATTTTAAAAATAGTGAGTGCCTTCAGTTCAGTTCAGTTCAGTTCAGTCTCTCAGTCATGTCCGACTTTCCGCGACCCCATGAATCACAGCACGCCAGGCCTCCCTGTCCATCACCAACTCCCGGAGTACACTCAAACTCATGTCCACAGAGTCGGTGATGCCATCCAGCCATCTCATTCTCTGTCGTCCCCTTCTCCTCCCGCCCCCAACCTTTCCCAGCATCAGAGTCTTTTCCAGTGAGTCAACTCGTCGCATGAGGTGGCCAAAGTATTGCAATTTCAGCTTTAGCATCAGTCCTTCCAATGAACAGCCAGGACTGATCTCCTTTAGAATGGACTAGTTGGATCTCCTTGCAGTCCAAGGGACTCTCAAGAGTCTTCTCCAACACCACAGTTCAAAAGCATCAATTCTTCAGCGATCAGCTTTCTTCATAATTGAAATATTAATATTGCTATCACTATGTATAATTTATTAAGTCCGTACTACATTCTATGAACTCCACTAAATGCTTTGCACTCCCATATTCACTTAACACTTATGACCCATGAGGTAGTATAAATTATCTTCCTAAAAGTACACTAGAACTTAGATATAATACTTGATGTACCTAATAGCATGCTGCTAATCAAGGAATATAGGCAATATATTTATATTTCAAGCTCTAATCACTTTCTCAAAGTGTATTTTTATTAAGAATTTTTTTAAAAACCCTAGTTAATAGTATTTATTATGCATATTAATATTGCCTATGTTTTCTGTTCCATTTCCAAGCTACTATCATTATTATATTACCAAACAGAGACCACTAGCGTAATTTTGAAGTGGTATAAAAAGCCACACTGTTAGTTTTAGACTTTATAATTTTCCATGTAATTTTAACAGATATCTTTAACTCATCATTGATACTCAGCAGTCAAAAATTTACCACAGCTCCTCACTGGGTACAGTTAGATCAGAAAGATGAAAGCTTGGATGAAAGCTTGGAAGGCAGGTGTGCACTGTTTGAAAATCAAATATAATGCTTAAATTAAAGATATCTCAGTTTGGAGAAACATAGATCATGCCTGGGATGATGGATCTATTTAGAGTTCTCCCAAACAGAGCACCGTTTATTTCACCTAGACAATAGGCAGTTTTTCCTTTGGTTAGTTTCTTGAACCTATCAACTTAATTCCACATATGGTTTCTTGCCAGGGATGTCTTTTTCATGCATATTTTATAAGAGAAAAAAAGACTCTTCTGATGACAGGACACAACACAATGACATTTATATAGATGAAAGACAGAACTCTTTGTCCTCAAGATCCAAACAAAGAAAACTGCGATGCCCATGAAGTGGGTTGCACTCAGGGACAGATTAACAACAAGCAGGGAGCTATTGGGGGCAGCTTCTGTATGACAGGGGGTAGGGTTACCTAGCTTTTGTAGCTACCTGTGGAGTTGCCGATTTAAATGATTTCTCAGGCTCTAGGCAAGGCATGGGGACTGTCCCTAGTGGTCTGCTCCTTGCCTTGGGGCAGTGAGGGCTCGTGTGTGGTAACTCTGGGGTTGGGGAGCTAGAGGAAGGAAGCATCAGGATGTAAGTTTAACCGGCTGTTCAATTAGAGGAGCGACCAGCCTGAAACCAGCCTCAAACCTGGGTCAAAGTCCCAGGTCGATGCATGAAACGGGGCACTCAAAGCTGGTGCCCTGGGACAACCCAGAGGAATGGGATGGGGAGGGCGGTGGGAGGGGGAGACACACGTACACCCGTGGCCGATTCATGCTGATGTATGGCCAAAACCGTCACAATATTGTAAAGGAATTAGCCTCCAATTAAAATAAATTAATAGTAATAAAAAAAACCCTGGAAACATTTTCATCAGGAGAAGAATGGATAAATAAAACAACAATGGAATACAGTACTATAGAGGTTGTGTAACAACTGTAGCTATGGATGAATCTCTGAGCCAAAAAAGCAAGTTGCCAAAGAATAGATACACACATCCAGTTTGTGCAGATGGCAAAGAGGCAAAACACAACACACAAGCACTGTGTTTTTTTCTCAGCAAAACTATATGTAAAATACATGTATGTAAAAACTATATGTAAATCACATATTTAAGAATAGTGATTACCTCTGTTTGGGAATGAAAGTGGTAATTAGAGCAAGACTTGCATGGATTTAAGAGGCTTCCCAGGTGGCTAGTGGTAAAGAATCTGCCTGCAAGTGCAGGAGTTGCCAGAGACTTGGGTTCGATTCCTGGGTGGGGAAGAACCACTGGAGAAGGAAATGGCACCCCTCTCCAGCATTCTTGCCTGGAAAATCCCATGGACAGAAGAGGCTGGAGGGCCACAGTCCGTGGGGTAGCAAAGAGTCAGGACACGCTGAGAGGGGGTTCACACACACACACACACACACACAAAGGGACTTAGAGCTGTGTCCTAAGGTGGATAGCAGGAAAGTGGCTATTTCTGGGTTTTGCTTTCCTTCTCTTTTTTTTGGTAATTCTTTTCAACTCACAGATTATAAACTATTCAATATATTAAATAGTTTATTTATATATATATATATAAATCTGGGTCAAGAGAGCACTGAGCTGGCGATTCGTTTCACATATGACAACATACATGTTTCAATGCCATTCTCCCAAATCATCCCACCCTCACCCTCTCCCACAGAGTTCCAAAGACTGTTCTATACATCTGTGTCTCTTTTGCTGTCTCGTATACAGGGTTATCATTTGTATCTTTCTAAATTCCATATATATGCGTTAGTATACTGTATTGGTGTTTTTCTTTCTGGCTTACTTCACTCTGTATAATAGGCTCCAGTTTCATCCGCCTCATTAGAACTGATTCAAATGCAAATAGCTGAATAATACTCCATTGTGTATATGTACCAAAGCTTTCTTATCCATTCATCTGCAGATGGACATCTAGGTTGCTTCCATGTCCTGGCTATTATAAACAGTGCTGCAATCAACATTGGAGTACAAGTGTCTCTTTCAGTTCTGGTTTCCTCGGTGTGTATGCCCAGGAGTGCGATTGCTGGATCATATGGCAGTTCTATTTCCAGTTTTTTGAGGAATCTCCACACTGTTCTCCACAGTGGCTGTACTAGTTTGCATTCCCACCAACAGTGTAAGAGGGTTCCTTTCTCTCCACATCCTCTCCAGCATTTATTGCATGTAGACTTTTGGATAGCAGCCATTCTGACCGGTGTGAAATGGGATCTCATTGTGGTTTTGATTTGCATTTCTCTGATTATGAGGGATGTTGAGCATTTTTTTATGTGTTTGTTAGCCATGTGTATGTCTTCTTTGGAGAAATGTCTGTGTAGTTCTTTGGCCCATTTTTTGATTGGGTCATTTATTTTTCTGGAATTGAGCTGCAGGAGCTGCTTGTATATTTTGGAGATTAATCCTTTATCAGTTGCTTCATTTGCTATTATTTTCTCCCATTCTGAAGACTGTCTTTTCACCTTGCTTATAGTTTCCTTTGCTGTGCAGAAGCTTTTGATTTTAATTAGGTCCCATTTGTTTATTTTTGCTTTTATTTCCAATATTCTGGGAGGTGGGTCTTGGAGGATCCTGCTGTGATTTATGTCGGAGAGTGTTTTCCTACATTCTCCTCTAGGAGTTTTATAGAATCTGGTCTTACATTTAGCTCTCTAATCCATTTTGAGTTTATTTTGGTGTATGGTGTTAGGAAGTGTTCTAGTTTCATTCTTTTACAAGCGGCTGTCCAGTTTTCCCAGCACCACTTGTTAAAGAGACTGTCTTTTCTCCATTTTATATTCTTGCCTCCTTTGTCAAAGATAAGGTGCCCATAGGTGCGTGGATTTATCTCTGGGCTTTCTATTTTGTTCCCTTTATCTATATTTCTGTCTTTATGCCAGTACCATACTATCTTGATGACTGTGGCTTTGTAGTAGAGCCTGAAGTCCGGCAGGTTAATTCCTCCAGTTCCATTCTTCTTCCTCAAGATTGCTTTGGCTATTCGAGGTTTTTTGTATTTCCATACAAATTGTGAGATTATATGTTCTAGTTCTGTGAAAAATATCGTTGGTAGCTTGATAGGGATTGCATTGAATGTATAAATTACTTTGGGTAGTATATTCATTTTTACAATATTTATTCTTCCAATCCACGAACACGGTATATTTCTCCATCTATTAGTGTCCTCTTTGATTACTTTCACTAGTGTTTTATAGTTTTCTGTGTACAAGTCTTTTGTTTCCTTAGGTAGATATATTCCTAAGTATTTAATTCTTTTCGTTGCAACAGTGAATGGAATAGTTTCCTTAATTTCTCTTTCTATTTTCTCATTATTAGTGTATAGGCATGCAAGGGATTTCTGTGTGTTGATTTTATATCCTGCAACTTTACTGTAATCATCAGGGTTGATGCATGTTACAGGATGCTCGGGGCTGGTGTGCGGGGATGACCCAGAGGGAGGATAAAGGGAGGAGGGAGGTGGGAAGGGGGTTCAGGAGGGGGAACTCATGTACACCCAGGGCAGATTCATTTCAATGTATGGCAAAACCAACTAATATAATATTGTAAAATAATTAGCCTCCAATAAAAAAAAAAAATTAATAAAGTTTGAGACTCCATAAAAGTCTCAGCAAAAAAAAAAAAAAAAAGGGTCTGTGGTTATATAAATAATCAGGTCAAGTTTATTGAGAACAGATCTATTTTTTAAACAAGTCTTAATTTGGTTATATTTGGTAGAAATGAGGGTGATTTTAGGAAGAAAAGGATGTTTCAATAAATGTTAAATCCCAGTTTGTTAATGGCGGTCTACCAATGGCGGTAGTAAGACTCATTTCTTGGATAGTTCCTTGCTGTTATGTGATATTAATGTAAAATTTAATTGAATTCTTAAAGAACACCCTAAGTTTGTTTCTGAAGCTTATCTCAGTGATCTATCTTTGAATGAAGATCAGATGCCTCGTGACCTGCAATCAGGACAAAAAAAAAAAAGGACATAATTTAAAGGACTGTCTCCAACCTGGATGGACGGACTTTTTTCAGAAGAAACTACACTACACCAGGATGAGAAGACGACGACATCAGAGGCAGACAGCTTGCCCAAGATGCTGGACCTGATTCGTATGATCATTTATAATGTTTTCTTGACTTCTTAGCCCTCTGCATATAAATCAAATGCTTTTCTACCATAGGCCTGGTCCTATGCTAGTTTTAGAAATTAATCCAATTGTCGGGTTTGTAGACATGTAAAAGCTCATTCTGCTTTTACAAAAACTCTGTTAGACTTGTGCCATCCTAATGTCCTTAAACCATGGCAACAGTCTGCTTCCAAATTGGAAAATTAAAAACAATAGCTGGAAATCAGAGTCAGGGCTATGGGAAATCCAAGATGGCTGCTTGGCTTTTCCGAGCTCCCTGACAAACCTCATTTTTTATTTGATGGGGTAAAGCCTCCCTGGCTACAGGGCCTCCATAATGAAAAATCACGGAATATTAAGTTTTGTAAATTGTTAAATTAAGTTTCTAGTTTTGTTTATGTCTAGTGTTTACTAAGACTCACTGCTGAGACAGTTTCTTGTTATGTGATACTGCTAAAAGATTAAATTAAGTTATTAAAAAGGACACTCTAGATTAGTTTCTAAGGCTTATCTCAGTAACCAATCTTCAGATAAAGGTCGGATGCTCCATAATGTACAACCAGGAGATTAACACCAGACTATAATCATTTAACGAATGAAGTCAGGTGACTTGGGGTATACCAGGCTTTATCTAATGAAAGTTCTTGACTTATAATTCTCATTGTACTAATAACTGCTACCTATGGCTATATTATTTTCTATGTCACTTGTTTCACTGAGCCTGTGATATAATGCTGAAATGACAGTTCCATATGAGATCAATAATTGTAATAATGTGACTCTGGGTATGGGAAAAAGCAACAAGAGGAAATATTTTCCTGGACCAGGAGGCTAGTAAGACAGTGGTCCAGAGACTTTTGCTACTTGCAAGGCCTGGTCCAATTTTAGCACACTGAGTGGCCCATCACTTCCCTAGCCCTGGGAATGAGCCTTCCCAGCACCGCAGGACACAATGGCCATGAAATGGTGTCACATGGTCAGATATGTGGTTATGAAGGGACCCTGCTGACTGGAAGTTGGTACTTGCCAGTTGCCTGTACAAAGATTACATCATGACCATTGCAAGCTGCTGACCTTCAACACCCCCTGAAAGAAGTTCAGGGTGAAAATCAGGAATGAGGCACTCTGTGCTCTGAAAAAAGAAAAAAACAAAACAAAACTGGCAGAACAGGCCTTCAGATAGTTAGATCTTTTCAGAAAAAGGTTTTATGAGTTCCAATTCTTGCATCTTCTCATACCTAGAAAAACACTGACATCATTAATGGTGAAATCTGCTTTGGCTATTAAAAAAAATTATTTTTTTTACAATTAAAAGTCAAAATAGAGTAGCTGTGGTTCAGACATCCTGGGAAATAACTATTTCCCAGATATCCTGAAAAATTATATTATGGGTGTGATTTCAGATTAGACGCTGTGACCTAATGTAGAACTTAATGCTCCTGTAATGCATTTTTGCTTTTGTACTTTGCTTGCTGCTCGTAAAACCAAAGTTACTCCATTTTAAGATAAGGCTGTTTTTAAGTAAAGATTCCTAAAATTGTTTTTGAAAAAATAAAAAAATATAAATAAATAAATAGATTGTTAAAATATTATGGATTGATTTTGTCCTATTTTTATTACTTCTTTGCATCAACAATATGTAAGCATATATCTCTTACATATACTCATGAATATAAAAATAAATATTTCATTCAAATAAAAAGAAAAAGAGAGCACTAAGAACAAGAACATAAAATCTAAAACTACGTATTCCCTATTGCTTTCACTGTTATAGCACAAGTTCAATTCTTGGTTGGGGAAATGAGATCCCATAAGACTAAGTCACACACAGACACACACACACATACACATACGCACACACACCTGCATATGTTACCTTAAACAGAATAGAAAGCAAGTTTTTAAATTGAAGTATAGTTGATACACACTATTATATAAGTAACAGGTGTACAGTATAGTAATTCACAATTTTTAATGGTTATGCTCCATGTGTAGTTATTATAAAATACTGGCTATATCCCCTATGTGGTACAGAAATGTTTTATTATGAGAATAAAACGGAGCAAAACAAATCGAAGTATTAGAATTCCTTATAGTCTAATAACAATATAGGTTATATAACCTTAACCAAGAAAACAGAGCTGGAATTTCAGGGTGTTTAGTGGAGTTGTAAAGTGTATTAAAAGCATGAGTTATTGATATGTTGTTCATTATAGTAATATCTTCGTGTATTCCTTGAGTAAAGGTGGCAGGTTCAGCAACCATGCTGTTGGAGCTTCTGAGCTGATAGTAAGGGAAGTGGCATATGTAACCAGGAGGAAGGGCTGGTTTGGTGGACACAGCCAGAGTCACAGGGCAGGGTCATTTTGGAAAGCTGGAAGGAGGGAGTAGAAGAAGGTCCTGGAGAATGAGAATTCTCTTCCCAAGGGGATCAAGGAGTAGACCAACATGAACAAGTACCTCCTGGAGAAAGCAATAATCTCCACTAATATTTTGAATGGTACAGATATGGAGTAGTACCAACCTCTATCAGATTTCTTTTCAGATGTGAGAAGACAGAGCTATACATTGTGGCAGACATCAAGGAGTCCAGGAGGACCAAGGACTCCTTGAGAAGGAGCCCATGAGATAAATAAAAGTTTATTTATCTCATGAAAAGTTCATGAGATGTAATAAAATCCCTAATACTGCTGGAAGAGAAGCGAGAATAGTCTGGTCCAACTTGTCAGTGACAGGAAAAGCAGGCTGTAGGCGCTGCTGGGACAGGGGTCTGTGCTGGGGCCAGCTGTCTCCGGTGCAGACCTCATCCCCAGCAGTTATGTCTTGGGTTGGGGCAATGTGCTCCGCAGTGATACTTTCTCCTGGTTGATAATGGGGTGAGCTCCTAGTGCAGTGATGTCTGGGATGTGCAATTGGAGTATCCGTTCTATCTTTGGTTGGTGTTTTTGGTGAATCCATGGGATTATAATAAAGCTGAGCCACTTGTGGAATTTGAAGAAAACTGTGGGCCTGGGAATTCAACTTGTGTACGTCTTTTAAATCAAGGGGCATTGTGGAGGCACAGCTAGCCAAGATGATGCCAGAATGCCTGGTGCTGCTGTAATTGAACCACAGTGCTGGAATCTGACAGGCACAGTTAAAGCCACAATTAAAAGTGGCTGAATCTAAAAGATCCCAAGAATCCAAAATTTGGCCAGATGGATAAGGCACGGGGTTCTCCTGAACACAGATTTTAAATCATATGGGCTGATTTGGGTGTATTTTGTCACTGCTGTCAGATGTTCACTGATTAAAGAGGTTGGAGGTGAGACTTTAGCTTTAACCTGTAGGTATGCTTTTCAGAACTGTACATGGAACAACAGGCTGGTTCCAAACAGGAGTACGTCAAGGTTGTATATTGTCACCCTACTGATTTAACTTATATGCAGAGTACATCATGAGGAACGCTGGGCTGAAGGAAGCTCAAGCTGGAATCAAGATTGCTGGGAGAAATATCAATAACCTCAGATATGCAGATGACACCACCCTTATGGCAGAAAAGTGAAGAGGAACTCAAAAGCCTCTTGATGAAAGTGAAAGAGGAGAGTGAAAAGGTTGGCTTGAAGCTCAACATTCAGAAAACAAAGATCATGGCATCTGGTCCCATCACTTCATGGGAAATAGATGGGGAAACAGTGGAAACAGTGTCAGACTTTATTTTTTAGGGCTCCAAAATCACTGCAGATGCTGATTGCAGCCATGAAATTAAAAGACGCTTACTCCATGGAAGGAAAGTTATGACCAGCCTAGATAGCATATTAAAAAACAGAGACATTACTTTGCCAACCAAGGTCCGTCTAGTCAAGGCTATGGTTTTTTCCCATGGTCATGTATGGATGTGAGAGTTGGACTGTGAAGAAAGCTGATCGCCAAAGAATTGATGCTTTTGAACTGTGGTGTTGGAGAAGACTCTTGAGAGTCCCTTGGACTGCAAGGAGATCCAACCAGTCCATTCTAAATCAATCCTGGGTGTTCTTTGGAAGGACTGATGCTAAAGCTGAAACTGCAATACTTTGGCCACCTCATGCGACGAGTTGACTCACTGGAAAAGACTCTGATGCTGGGAAGGGTTGGGGGCGGGACGAGGAGGGGACAACAGAGAATGAGATGGCTGGATGGCATCACCAGCTCAATGGACATGAGTTTAGTGAACTCCGGGAGTTGGCGATGGACAGGGAGGCCTGGTGTGCTGTGATTCATGGGGTTGCAAAGAGTTGGACACGACTGAGCAACTGAACTGAACTGATGCTTTTCCAGTTGAGCCAGTGACTGTGGGCCCTTGTCTCAGTTGTTGGTTTGACTGGTGATAGGGAAATCTTGAATCAGCCAAATCCAATGACATGGGAGCCTTTACTGTGGTTGATTGAAACAATGACTTAGGTGAAGAGCTGAGGCCTTTGGATCAAATATCTGTGAAAGTACTCACCAATAATAACAGGACTAAGAGTTAACAGAATGGTATGCAGTGGCACTTGACAGACTTTATTTTTTTGCCTGAAGTTCATTTTTCACTACCGTGTCTTATCATGGAGGGGTGTTGTCTGCTTTTATTATGGGATATGGTATTAATTCCATTATTATCTCTAGATTTGATTTTCATTTACTAAGTAAATGTGGGCTTCTTTGGTTTGTTTGTTTTGTTTTTTAATGTCCCTTCTTGGTAGTCTGCATTATCTGTGGGAATGGTCTAGGAAGATTAATTTTAATTTGCTGGAAAGGATCAGAGGCAGAACCTGGATTAATTATCCACATTCTAAATTCTGAATATTGAGAAAGATTTTTCTGGACATTGGAAGTTTAGTCTTAAATGAATCCCATATTCAGTTCAGTTCAGTTCAGTCGCTCAGTCATGTCCGAATCCCATATTAGATGATGTTATAAATTTGTCAAATTTACACCTGTTAAGTAGAGCACTATAGACAATTGCTCTTGTGTTGTTACACAAGAAAAGACTCTACACATGGACATCACAAGATGGTCAATACCAAAATCAGACTGATTATATTCTTTGCAGCCAAAGATGGAGAAGCTCTATAGAGTCAGCAACAACAAGACCGGGAACTGACTGTGGCTCAGATCATGAACTCCTTATTTCCAAGTTGAGACTTAAATTGAAGAAAGTAGGGAAAACCACTAGACCATTCAGCTATGACCGAAATCAAACCCCTTATGATGATACAGTGGAAGTGAGAAATAGATTTAAGGGACTAGATCTGATAGACATAATGCCTGAAGAACTATGGATGGAGGCTCATGACATTGTACAGAAGACAGAGATCAAGACCATTCCCAAGAAAAAGAAATGCAAAAAAAAGCAAAATGGCTTTCTGAGGAGGCCTTACAAATACCTGAGAAAAGAAGAGAAGTGAAAAGCAAAGGAAAGATATAAGCATCTGAATGCAGAGTTCCAAAGAATAGCAAGGAAAGATAAGAAAGCCTTCCTTAGAGATCAGTGCAAAGAAATAGAGGAAAACAATAGAATGGGAAAGACTAGAGATCTCTTCAAGAAAATTAGAGATACAAAGAGAACATTTCATGCAAAGATGGGTACAATAAAGGACAGAAATGGTATGGACCTAACAAAAGCAGAAGATATTAAGAAGAGGTGGCAAGAATACACGGAAGAAATGTACAAAAAAGATCTTAATTTCCTGGATAACTATGATCGTGTGATCACTCACCTAAAATCAGATATCCTGGAATGTGAAGTCAAGTGGGCCTTAGGAAGCATCACTATGAACAAAGCTAGTGGAGATGATGGAATTCCAGTTGAGTTATTTCAAATCTTGAAAGATGATTCTGTGAAAGTGCTGCACTCAATATGTCAGCAAATTTGGAAAACTCAGCAGTGGCCACAGGACTGGAAAAGGTCAGTTTTCATTCCAATCCCAAAGAAAGGCGATGGCAAAGAATGCTCAAACTACCACACAATGGCACTCATCTCACAAACTAGCAAAGTAATGCTTAAAATTCTCCAAGCCAGGCTTCAACAGTATGTGAACCATGAAATTCCAGATGTTCAAGCTAGATTTAGAAAAGGCAGAGGAACCAGAGATCAAATTGCCAACATCCAATGGATCATTGAAAAAGCAAGAGTTTCAGAAAAATATCTATTTCAGCTTTGTTGACTATGCCAAAGCCTTTGACTGTGTGGATCACGATAAACTGTGGAAAATTCTGAAAGAGATGGGAATACCAGACCACCTGACTTGCTCTTGAAAAACCTGTATGCATATCAGGAAGCAACGGTTAGAACTGGACATAGAACAACAGACTGGTTCCAAATTGGGAAAGGAGTACGTCAAGGCTGTATATTGTCACCTGCTTATTTAACTTTTATGTAGAGTACATCATGGGGAACGCTGGGCTGGAAGAAGCACAAGCTGGAATCAAGATTGCCAGGAGAAATATCAATAACCTCAGATATGCAGATGACACCACCCTTATGGCAGAAAGCGAAGAAGAACTAAAGAACCTCTTTTTTTTTTGTAATTAATTTATTTTTTATTGGAGGCAAATTATTTTACAATATTATATTGGTTGGTTTTGCCATATATTGAAATGAATTTGCCCCGGGTTTACATAAGTTCCCCCTCCTGAACCCCCCTCCCACCTTCCTCCTCCCTTGATGAAAGTGAAAGAGGAGAGTGAAAAGGTCGGTTTGAAGCTCAACATTCAGAAAACTAAGATCATGGCATCTGGTCCCATCACTTCTTGGCAAATAGATGGGGAAACAGTGTCAGACTTTATTTTTTGGGGCTCCAAAATCACTGCAGATGGTGACTGCATCCATGAAATTAAAAGACGCTTGCTCCTTGGAAGAAAAGTTATGACCAACCTAGACAGCATATTAAAAAGCAGAGACATTACTTTGTCAACAAATGTCTGTCTAGTCAAGGGTATGGTTTTTCCAGTAGTCATGTACAGATGTGAGAGTTGGAGTATACAGAAAGCTGAGCCCTGAAGAATTGATGCTTTTGAACTGTGGTGCTTGAGAAGACTCTTGAGAGTCCCTTGGACTGCAAGGAGGTCCAGCCAGTCCATTCTAAAGGAGATCAGTCCTGGGTGTTCATTGGAAGGACTGATGCTAAAGCTGAAACTCCAGCACTTTGGCCACCTGATGGGAAGATCTGACTCACTGGAAAAGACTCTGATGTTGGGAAAGATTGAAGGTGGGAGGGGAAAAGGACAACAGAGGATGAGATGGTTGGATGGCATTACCGATTCAACGGACATGAGTGTGTAAACTCTGGGAGTTGGTGATAGACAGGGGGCCTGGCGTGCTGCAGTCCATGGGGTCACAGAGAGTTGGATACGACTGAGCAACTGAACTGAACTGATTTGTGTATATATGTATATACATACACACAGACACATGCATACATTTATGTGTGTATATTGCAGAGCTGAAGACAGCGCTGATTTTTGCATCTGAAGCCCGTGGACAGTTTGTACCATCACAAGTAATCCTGAGATTCTAGGAGGCATACAAGGAGGTTACCGAAGGCTCTTCAGTGGCTTCTGAGGCCACTAACAGGAATGCCCGCTGATTTTAATTTGAATAGATTTTTACAACTTTTACTGAAGGATCTCCATTTAAGTGGACTGATTTGTAAGCAGCAGTATTCTTGAGATTAAGTAGAATTTATAAATTAGTAGTGTATTTCCTCCAAATGGACCAAAATCTGTTAGAATGATAATGTCCTTAATAAGGGTGTTCAATGTAATCCCTTGGAGAGAGGTGTCATCAATGTAATTTTATCAGTGTTCCTGGAGAAAGATGGATACAGTTATGATCTTCTGCATAAAAGACAGTTTGCCTTAGCAAGCCTGCACAGGTCTGCCATAGGTAGCACAGTAAAAGTGTGTTCTGTCCCTTTGCTGGTGAAGGTCAGCTGTGACTGAAGAGGATGTGGAAATAGGAACTGAGCAGCACATACTAGCGAGTTTTGTAAAATATTTACTGATTGCAGAGTGATAGAGTCAGTCATTCAAATAAATTTGCGTTGTGTTAGTTTGCTAGTTGTGCCATAACAAAGTACTACAGACTGGGTGTCTTAAACAATAAACAAATGAATCAATGCATTCTCTCACAGTCTGCAGGTTGGTCAAGGTACTGGCAAGGTTGGTTTCATGCTGAGGCCTTTCTCCTTGGCTTGTAGATGATTTCTCCCTCTGTCTTCACAGGGTTAGACAAGACATGTATGTGATGTCATTTGTATGTATCATCTAGATAAATGGCACAGATGAACCTATTTGCAAAGCAGAAATAGAGATAGGAATGTAGAGAACAAATTGTGTGGACACCTAGGGAGAAAAAGGCAGACGCATGAATTGTGAGATTGGGGTAGATGTATACATTGTTATGTATTACATAGATAACTAATGAGAACCTATTATATAGCACAGGGAACTCTACTCTGCTCTGAGGTGACTTAAATGGGAAGGAAATTCAAAAAAAGAGGAAATATGTGTGTATGTGTGTGTGTGTTGAAGCTCAACATTCAGAAAACAAAGATCATGGCATCTGGTCCTATCACTTCATGGGAAATAGATGGAAAAACAGTGGAAACAGTGTCAGACTTTATTTTTTGGGGCTCTAAAATCACTGCAGATGCTGATTGCAGCCATGAAATTAAAAGACGCTTACTCCTTGGAAGGAAAGTTATGACCAACCTTGACAGTATATTAAAAAGCAGAGACATTACTTTGCCAACCAAGGTCCGTCTAGTCAAGGCTATGGTTTTTCCCGTGGTCATGTATGGATGTGAGAGTTGGACTGTGAAGAAAGCTGATCTCCGAAGAATTGATGCTTTTGAACTGTGGTGTTGAGAAGACTCTTGAGAGTCCCTTGGACTGCAAGGAGATCCAACCAGTCCATTCTAAAGGAGATCAATCCTGGATGTTCATTGGAAGGACTGATGCTAAAGCTGAAACTCCAATACTTTGGCCACCTCATGCGACGAGTTGACTCACTGGAAAAGACTCTGATGCTGGGAAAGGTTGGGGGCGGGAGGAGAAGGGGACGACGGAGAATGAGATGGCTGGATGGCATCACCGACTCTGTGGACATGAGTTTGGGTGAACTCCGGGAGTTGTGTATGGACTTCCCCAGCGACTCAGTGGTAAAGAATCCACCTGCCAATGCAGGAGATGCAGGTTCAATCCCTGCATCAGGAAGATCCCCTGGAGAAGGAAATGGCAACCCGCTCCAGTATTCTTGCCTGGGAAATCCCATGGACAGAGGAGCGTGGTGGGCTACAGTCCATGGGGTTGCAAAACAGTCAGATACAACTTATCAACTAAATGACAACAACAACATATGTGTATGCATAGCTAATTTATTTTATTGTACAGCAGAAAAGAACACAATATTGTAAAGCGACTATATTCCAATAAAAAGTTTTAAAAAAGAAAACAAGCACTACCAAATTATTTCTCTCCTTCATATTGAAAGATATTTTATTGTACTATGATATATATAAAAAGAAAACCCACGGGGAATGTGCCTTTGTTTTCTTAATTAAATATCAACGGCTTCTCTAAGAAGTCCAAGAGTGACTTTAAGAAAAGTTATCACAGAAGTTTCTATTTTAAATTTTGGAGTTTTAAAGTATGAGAATATTCTTTGAAGTCAATTTTTATGGGAAATTACTAAAACACATGGAAAAAGCACGACTTTGTGGCTCATGGGTAGAGCTCACAATCTTGTATTATAGTCCTCATGCTGTGCTTTGCCTATGATTGGTAGCTCAAAGGCATCATTTTGAGTGGAATCATATTGTTTAGAAGTAGTAACTCATGCTGCTCTACTACAAAGCAATCAGTGACACCGAGATCAATTGGACAGAAGCAAAAGGAGAGAGGCGGCTGAAATGCTATTATTTCTGATATTAAAGATATTAAGAGGGAAGAAACGGAAAGCAGACTGGCTGGGAATTATACTGATTTGTATAAAATCTTTTAAAATATGTACTCATGGCTTAATAACTTCAAAGTAAAGTATATTTTTCAAAGCATATATTTGAATAGGTAGAGTGACGTGTAAAGCATGATGTTTATAAAATATGTAAATAAAACACTAATCTGGTTGAAATTAGCTAATATTGACACTGCAAAGCTAAGTTACAGAACTCCCAAAGACGGTTTTACCATTTTCTTAAAATTTCCCTCAATAAAATTAAATGTAATCCATATGTCTAAGATTATTTTATGTTAATGTCATGAAGAGAACAGTTGATGATGTGCGTAACTTTGTTATTTGATACATCACAAGGCTTTTAATGTCTTTACTATAAACCTGAGAAATAGTGTCAGGAAATTGCACCTTGATGAAAATGAGCAATACACAATTTACAGAGATTAAGAATTTCCTTAAAATTAACTAGTTTTGATTAAAGAAATTCTGTTCACAAAGCTTGAAGAATGGTGTCAACAGAATATAAGCGAAGACAAGTCTAGAGACCAAGAGAGCCACTTTCGAATCCTGACTTGACTTTATGTAAGTTTCTTAGTAATGCACCATGACCTATTTTCTTCTTTTGTAAAAAATAAGAAAGTATAGCTAAGTTATCCTAAATTACTTCCTGTTGTAACATTTTCTATATCTAGCACTCACTGGATAACATCCCTAATGTGAGTTTCATGTACATTAATTCTGCACTGAAAATCAACTTCCC
The DNA here is from genome assembly GCF_049115385.1 of Moschus berezovskii. Lineage (NCBI taxonomy): Eukaryota > Metazoa > Chordata > Mammalia > Artiodactyla > Moschidae > Moschus > Moschus berezovskii. The sequence goes on along the minus strand of NC_142467.1, from coordinate 7,168,922 downwards.
ATTCACATTCTATCATCATGGATGAACATACAAACAGGGCTATGTTGACCATGAAGATTCAATAGCCCAAAGAAGCAAGTTCATTTATATTCAGTGTTACCAAATCTGCTTATTTAACTTATATGCAGAGTACTCTGCTTATTTAACTTATATGCAGAGTATATCATGAGAAACGCTGCGCTGGAGAAAGCACAAGATGGAATCAAGATTGCCAGGAGAAGTATCAGTAACCTCAGATATGCAGATGACACCACCCTTATGGCAGAAAGTGAAGAGGAACTAAAGAGCCTCTTGATGAAAGTGAAAGAGGAGATTGAAAAACTTGGCTTAAAGCTCAACATTCAGAAAACTAAGATCATGGCATCTGGTCCCATCACTTCATGGCAAATAGATGGGGAAACAGTGGAAACAGTGGCTGACTTTTTCTAGGCTCCAAAATCACTGCAGATGGTGATTGCAGCCATGATATTAAAAGACACTTACCCCTTGGAAGAAAAGTTATGACAAACCTAGATAGCATATTAAAAACCAGAGACATTGTCAACAAATGTGTGTCTAGTCAAGGCAATGGTTTTTCCAGTGGTCATGTATGGATGTGAGAGTTGGACTATAAAGAAAGCTGAGTGAAGAATTGATGGTTTTGAACTGTGGTATTGGAGAAGAATTTTAAGAGTCCCTTAGACTGCAAAGAGATCCAACCAGTCCATCCTAAAGGAAATCAGTCCTAAATACTCATTGAAAGGACTGATGCTGAAGCTGAAACTCCAATATTTTGGCCACCTGATGCGAAGAGCTGACTCATTGGAAAAGACCCTGATGCTGGGAAAGATTGAGGGCGGGAGGAGAAGGGGACGACAGAGGATGAGATGGTTGGATGGCATCACCGACTCAATGGACATGGGTTTGGGTAGACTCCGGGAGTTGGTGATGGACAGGGAGGTCTGGCATGCTGTGGTTCATTGGGTGGCAAAGAGTTGGACATGACTAAGCAACTGAACTGAACTTACCAAATCATGTACTTTATGATTATTATGATATTTACATTGAGGCATGTTTCATCAGGCAGCCTTTCTTAATACATAATCACTTTTTTGGGGGATTGACAGGTACATACTACTATTTTTAAAGTGGTATACTAACGCATATATATGGAATTTAGAAAGAGGGTAACCTTAACCCTGTATACGAGACAGCAAAAGAGACACAGGTGTATAGAACAGTCTTTGGGACTCTGTGGGAGAGGGTGAGGGTGGGATGGTTAGGGAGAATGGCATTGAAACATGTATATTGTGATATGTGAAACGAATCACCAGTCCAGGTCCGATGCATGATACAGGATGCTCGGGGCTGGTGCACGGGGATGACCCAGAGGGAGGATAAGGGGAGGGAGGTGGGAGGGGGGTTCAAGAAGGGGAACACATGTACACCCGGGGTGGATTCATGTCAATGTATGGCAAAACCAACCAATATAATACTGTAAAGTAATTAGCCTCCAATAAAAATAAATAAAGTAGATGACCAACAAGAACCTACTGTGTAGTCCAGGAAACTGCTCAATGTTAAACTTAATTTTCATTTTATATTGGGGTATAGCTGCTTTACAATGTTGTTAGTCTCAAGTGTACAACAAAGTGATTCATACAAATGAACTTATTTACAAACAGAAGCAGACTTGTAGGCTTAGAAAACAAACTTATGGTTACCAAAGGGGAAACATGAAGGAAGGGACAAATTAGGAGTTTGGGATATATACATACTACTATATATAAAATATATAATCAACAAAGACCTACAGTAGCACAGGGAGCTCTACTCAACATGCAATAATAACCTATATGGAAATCAATCTGAAAAAGAAGGTTATTTGTATATGTGTAATTAAATCACTTTAAAAAATTACTAAAAATTGTTATAGGGGCTTCCCTGATGGCTCAGTTGGTAAAGAATCCTCCTGAAATGCAGGAGACCCTGGTTTGATTCCTGGGTTGGGAAGATCCCCTGGAGAAGGGACAGGCTACCCACTCCAGTATTTTTGGGCTTCCCTGGTGGCTCAGCTGGTAAAGAATCTGCCTGCAATGCGGGAGACCTAGCTTCATAGTTGGTTTTGTTTATCTTGATAGTTTTGAGGTCCTTGTTAGAAGCTGGCTGGTTCCCTTTCTTGAGGTTAAATCCACGCCCAACCTTATATCAAAGCTTCATCCTACATCACACATTTTTAGGTTGGGCATTCGGGTGTGTTTCAGGTAACAGCCGTGTCTGGCAGGGGCCTGTTCCAGGGGCTTGAAACGTCTTCCATGTCAGTGTTTTCTCTGTAATTATGCGGGGCAGAACTCTGGTTTGTCTGTGTGCTGCGGGTTGGAGGAAGTGTGGTCGGGCTGCAAAGCAGTAAAGAGATGCCACTTTGATCTTGTCACTGCTGCTCAGCCTGGTACTGGCCTGCCAGTCCCGTTTGCTGCTGCATGAATTACTGTCATCATCAGTAAAGTGCACACCCCAGCTTCATGCCAACCCTCCAGGGTCTGGTGGGCTTCAGCCACCGCGGTCATGGCACGGTCATGCCGTTCTGCTCACAACCTCAGTTGAGTGTAAGGTTTGGGCTTAATTTTGATAGCAGCACACAACACAAGGAATGAATTGGATGAATCAAAGGGAAATTCTTATGACTCCAAACAAGAGGCGGCTGCTGAGCATGGCCACATGGGAGTTGCACCTCGGACAGGGTGATGGCAAGCTGGAGCTGCAGCAGGCAGCTTATGGATGTTTATTTCTGTTTTTATTTTCATTACTCTAGGAGGTGGGTCAAAAAATTTCTTGCTGCAATTTATGTCAAAGAGCGTTCTGCCAATGTACGGCTTTTCTCTTCTGTGTTTGATTTTTACCTCAAGAGTAAAGCTTTCTGAGTAAGTCACATTTTAATAAATATTGGAATTCTAAGGACAGTTTTTAATTCCACTTCATTTGTAGCTGTCTAAACTCTGACTACAATTCTAACAAAATATGGGAATACTGCCATAGTAAAGGAAATTTAGGAGGCAAGGTAAGGCAAAATGCATTTTCATCTCTTCAAAAGTACTTACGGTTTTCTTAAGAACAAAATAAATGATCAAATTTTATTTTCTGTTTGGCAATAAGCAGTCTAGTTTTTTTGCTTGTTTGTTTGTTTTTTTAATTTGCTTACTCATACCAGTGGACAGAATGCAGAAACCAGAAATAAAGCCATGCATATGCAGTCAGCTAGTCTTCCAGAAAGATACCTAGAAAATAAGATGGAAATAGTCTCTTCAATAAATTATATTAGTAAAACTAGATACTCACCTGCAAAAAATAAAATTGGACCCTTATCTTAAAACATACACAAAAATCAACTCATTAGATTAATGGCTCAAATATAAGCATAAAACTTCTAGAGGAAAGTATAAAACTCCAAGAGGAAAACCTAGGGGAAAATTTCCTTGACACTGGTCTAACAGTGATACTTTGAATTTGACATCATAGCAAAGGCAACAAAAGCAAAAACAAGTAGAACTGCATCAAACTAACAGTAAAAGAAGCATCCAACAGACTGAAAAGATAAAGTAGAAAACTGCAGAAGCCTTTTGTAAACCATACCGAGCTTCCCTTGTAGCTCAGTCAGTAAAGAATCTGCCTGTAATTCAGGAGACTTGGGTTTGATCCCTGGGTCAGGAAGATCCCCTGGAGAAAGGAATGGCAACCCACTCCAGTATTCTTGTCTGGAAAATCCCATGGACAGAGGCGCATGGTGGAGCTATGGTCCATGGTGTCGCAAAGAGTCGGGCATGACTTAGCAAATAAACCACCACTTGGTGAATAAACGATGTATCTGTTAAGAGGCTAATATCCAAATGTATAAGAAACTAATATAGCTCAATAGCAAAATAAATAAATAAAGCAGTTAAGTAGGCAAGGGACCTGAATATACATTTCTCTAAAGAAGACATCCATAGCCAGGGCTTGGCTGCAGCCTAAATGTCCATCAGCAGAAGAGTGGAGACAGAAGACACGGTACATACTTACAATGAAATATTGCTCAGTCATAAAGAGAAAGGAAACTAGGTCATTTGCAGAAATCTGGATAGACCTAGAGTGTGTTATAAGTCAGTAAGTGAAGTAAGTCAGAACGAGAAAAACAAATGTACATTAACGCATATATGTGGACTCTAGAAAAATGGTATAACCGATCCTATCTGCACAGGAGAAATGGAGACACTGATCCAGAGAACAAATGTATGGACATCAGGATATCAAGGGGAAAAGGGAGAGGGAAGGAATTGGGAGACTGGGACTGACCCACATGCACTATAGATACGATGTATAAATAGACAACTAGCGGGAAGGTAGTTGCACAGGGAACCCTACTTAATGCAGGTGGTAACTTGCATGGGAAGGAAGTCCAAAAGGGAGAGGATATATTAATATGTATGCCGATTCATTTAGATGTACAGTAGGAGCTAACACTACATTGTAAACCAACTATACTTCAATAAAAATTGATTTAACAAAGACATACAAGTGGCTTAAAGATACATAAAAAGATGTTCAGCATCAGTAATCATGCTGCTGCTGCTGCTGCTAAGTCACTTCAGTCGTGTCCGACTCTGTGTGACCCCGTAGACGGAAGCCCACCAGGCTCCCCGTCTCTGGGATTCTCCAGGCAAGAACACTGGAGTGGGTTGCCATTTCCTTCTCCAATGTGTGAAAGTGAAAAGTGAAAGTGAAGTCGCTCAGTCGTGTCCGACCCTTAGTGACCCCATGGACTGCAGCCCACCAGGCTCTCCATCCATGGGGTTTTATGAGGGTAATGCAAATCAAAACCGCAATGAGCTATCACCTCACACCTGTTAGGACAGAGATAAATAAAAGCTCTAAAGACAACAAATGTTTGTGAAAATGTGAATAAAAGAGTATACTTCTCCACTATTGGTAGAAATGTAAATTGATACAGTCAGTGGAAAACAATGCAGAGTTTCCTTGAAAGGTTAAAGGATAGAACTAGCATGCGTGCTAAGTCACTTCAGTCGTGTCCAACTTGGTGCGACCCCGTGGACTGTAGCCCGCCAGGCTCCTCTGCCCATGGGATTCTCCAAGCAAGAGTACTGGAGTGGGTTGCCATGCTCTCCTCCAGGGGATCTTCCCAATCCAGGGATTGAACCCATGTCTCTTACGTCTTCTGTGTTGGCAGGCAGGTTCTTTACCACTAGGGCCACCTGGGAAACCCCAGAACTAGGGTCAGAGCCTGCATTTCACTTCTGGATATATGGCCAAAGAAAGTAAGTTCAGTGTTTCTAAGATATATCTGCATTCTCATTTTCATTGTGTGTTAGTCACAGTACCTCAGATTTGGAAATAACCTGTGTCTGAAGATTTGTGAACAGATAAAGAAAATGTGAAATACACATACAAATAAAATGGAACATTATCCAACCTTGAAAAGGAAATCCTGCCATTTGTGACAACATGGACATGCTCGGTGGCCATCATACCAAGCAAAACAAGTCAGATACAGAAAGACAAGTACTGCATGCTGTTCACTGATCAGTCACTCAGTCATGACCAGCTCTTTGTGACCCCACGGACTGCCGCACACCAGGCTTCCCTGTCCTTTCCCATCTCCCAGAGCATAATCTCACAAATAAGGAATCTAAAAAAGTCAAACTTATAGTAGCATAATCGAATGTTGTTTTCTAGTAGCCAGGGAAATGGGGAGATAATGGTAAAGGGGAACAAATATTCAGTTAAAAAATGAGTAAGCTCTGGAGACCTAACGTACAGAATGATGACAATATTTATTATTAATGATTATAATTTTCTAAGAGTAGATCTCAAATATTCTCCACATATACAATCAAAAGTAACTAGGTGAGGTAATGGTTATGCTACTTAGTTTGATTGTGTTAATAATTTTACACTGTATATGTGTATCAAAACATGATGCTGTATACCTTAACAATATGTAATTTCTATTTGTCAAATGTTCTTCAGTAAAACTAGAAAAATATTGCTCACTTGAAGTATGCTTTTTTTAATATAAAATTCCTAAATGAAGATTTTCAAATTTGTAATTAAATACTTTATTCTAGATCACTTTCTCCTTTAGTTTAAAGTATCCTTTCTAATGGGTATTAAAATATTAAACAGCCTTTCCTTAATGAAAAAATATGAAAACAAAGGTCTCAATGGACAACAGCATATTTAATTTGGTTTCCAGTGTCCAGGCTAGGAAATGGCAGGGGTTAGGCATGCTGGATGGCAGTAGCAATGCCAATACCTAATTCTTTTCAGGGCATTGTTTGTTGAATAGGAAAAGAAAAAGAAATTTTACAGAGGAGATCTTTTTTATGATTTCAAGCAATTCTAACACAGCTGGAATTCCAGAAAGACAAACAGGATCTGGAGTGACTTTGAAGCCAGATCTACTTAGTCAAGTTAACCATAGAATCACTTAAGGTGCTTTATTCTGTGAATAATCATGGTGTAGAGAAAGGGCTAAGGTAATAGAGCAATTCAGATTTTAAAGTATACATATTTTCATTAAGATTTTTAGTTATTAAATTTTCTGAGTTGACAAACCATCGCTCTAATTACTTGAGAAGTTCAGCACAATTCTTTTCTTTGTTTGTTTATTGTTTTATTGTATGATCGGCTAGTATAAAGACATGTAAAAGCAGGTTACCATGAATTTATTTGGTGGGAGCCAGAGGTGGGGGGAATTATCCTCCCCAAACACAAGGGTAAAGCATGAAGCCTAGAGCAGTGAGTTTCCCTAAAGTAATTTATCAGCTTCCAAGTGTTTTCTCCTGGCTATACCTGAACACAGTTCTAATGACATGACTTGTATAGTACATTTGTTTTTTGTGCTTTTGTTTTATTAGAATGAGACTATCTCTAGCCTTCACCCATTAAATTTTATTCTAATCTTTGTAAGAATTTTATATTTTATTATAATCTTATTTTTGTTTTTATACTTATTTGTATGAATCATTAAGAATCATATAACCTGTGAAATAGACTCCTGTGTATTTTTGGCCTGAACCAGCAGATGATTAAGGAGGATGCCTTAGTATAAAGAACATTAAAATAAGAGTTAGAAAACTGGTCATTGTCCCCAGTTCTTTCTGAGATGGTTTGGGCTTCATGATTTAGGTCTTAAAGATTTAATTTCCCCTTATATAAAGTGAGGGTGCATCATAAACCATTTCTAAATTATCAGCATTGATATGATATAAAGCAGTGAACCCTCCCCTGTTTCCGTACATCACTGTTGGAGGTCAACTGGGAAACTTTAACAAGAGTGTATTCCATCCGTCCCTGTAAATTCTGCTTATTGGGCAGGGTGGGGAACAGAAGAGGTCCAGGTCCTAATCCCAAAACTTATGAATGGGTTTTGTTACGAGGAAAAATGGAGGACTATAGAGAGAATTAAGATTGCTGATCAGTTAACTAAGAAAACAGGAAAGTTATCCTGAATTACCTGGGAGGCCCCAGTCTAATCTCATGAGCTCTTAAAAGTAGAAGAGAGCACCAAAAGAGTGGGTCAGAGACGATACTAGAAAAAGAGGGAGCAGTTCCACGCATGAGAGCTAGTCAGGTAAAGTATCAACTCTAGTTAACCAGCACCAACTCATTTATTTCATGAACAAAAGTTGCACATTTCCTCTTATCTTACCATTTTCATTGTTTATTTATCAGCTGATGTGTTTTAGATTTCAGAGACCCTAAACTCTTCTCAACTTAAAGAGTATGCCTCAGCCCTCATGAAAAATTAAGAGGCTAGTGTATATTGACATGTTTTAAATTAAAACAGAATTAACTTCTGTTTTCAATTAAAAGACTGGGTTGCAATGTACTGTGATCACACCAGGACATAAATGTAACTGGTGTCACACGATATAATGACATGTATTAGCAGATATCGGGGTATACAGAAGGATGGCTCAGTCTATTCTCTGGTCAAGAAAAGTATTCCCTGAAAGCGCTATATAAAATGTAGTATCTAAAGGATAAGATATTAATGATGCCAAGAATTTAAAGATTATGCAATTTATTGCACAATTGCAATAATATTATGTTATTTGATTTTATTAACTTAAAATAACTTACTCAACTTCTGCCATGTTCAAATAATCTGCCAGGCCCTGAAAATATGAAAATGAGTGACACGCCATCCCTAACATCCCCTCATGATTTAATCGCCACAGAATAGCAGCAGTCAAATTTGTGTCTCTTACCCTCACAATTCTACATTTCATTATATGTTCCTTCTCTTGCATGGGGGAAAATTGCAAATACTTATGTCATTATCAAACGATACATTGATTTCCTGCATATTTTATTATTTACAGTTTCCTAGTCTTCTCTGGTGCTCAGAGGGCATCGACCATTTCTGGCAAGGTCTTTCTGCACTATTTTAGCCAGGTCACTCGTCACTGGTACTGTAATGCCTGAACAGGAGCAGAGCACTCTCTCTGCAGCTGGTTTTTTCCAGGTGTGCTCTTTATAGCAACTCTAATAGGCAGATAGTTCACTGCATCTCTAGCTGTTGGCATATGGCATCCAGGAGGACAAGGCAGTCCAGACAGCCCATCAGATTAACCATGTAATAGACCCAGAAGCTGCTTTAAAGCTGTAAAACAAAATTGCTTATGGAGTCTGCCAGCACACCAGATGCTGCTATTGGAAGAAATATCTTCCAGCGCTGAGCATCTGGGTCTCCTGGTTGCCAGAAAAAAAAAGAGAAAAAGAATTGGCAATTCACTATCAGTGAGGTTTCTTTTGGAATATAAGAATTTTTATATTTTTTAAAATGTCAAATGCATTATGTTGCAACAAAGGTTAAAATTGGCTATTTCCTATGTATGCCACTGTTAACACACATCCTCCATACAGTACTTAGGCAGCTGGTTGGTTATTATTTAAATAAATCAGAACAATGAGAATCTTGAGTTGGAATGTGAATTTTCAGTCTGTTTCCAATATGCTTATTTTATTGATATTTTACATAATAACATTCTTTCCAGATGAATATAAATTTTATATTTAAACAAGGTAAGAAATAATGTTTCATATTAGCACACACTAGTTTGTTTCCTGACTGCCAATTATATAATTGAATATTATAACTAAGATATAACTCTCAAATGTCAATCAACTGTTTTTCAGTGGAACTGCTTTTCTATGCCAAATAAACAGTGGATTTGACTAATTTAATTTAAAGTCAATTAGATTTAGTTTTTTAAGCCCAAGCACAAGGTGAGTCATTTCTTGACAGTTACATAATGTATCTATATTGCCTAAACTTTGGTAAAAATTACCTAATATATTTAATCTTTAAAAATTGATATATGACGTTTAAAAATAAGACAATTGTGTTAACTCAAATCATAAACACTCACATGTTTTACTTGACCTACATGATCCTTTCTGCACTGCTCAAAATAAATTTATTAAGCATAATTATTGAATATGACAGATTACCTCAAATTCATAATTTTCTATGTTCCAACATTTAAAACCTTATATACAGTGATGCTTCAAACCCATTTATTCTCCAGTTTTGTATGGTGGTTAATTACACAGTCTAACTTTTTCAGAGAGTTAGTAGTTTAAAATATTTTTAAATTCAAACACCTTATTTTCTCCTAGTAGTGCATTTAATAGCCACTTCCAGTAAACATGAATATATTGTAACTTTCGGTTGTTAATATGCTATAGCTCTGTATTAATGAAACTATGATAATTTGGGAGTTAAACTGTGCAGAGTTAGATTATAAACATTTCTCAAAGATATTATGGGTTTGGTTCCAGACCATCACAACTAAGCAAGTATTTTAACAAGTTGAATAGCGTGAACGTTTTGATTTGCCAGTTCCAATAAAAGCTTTTTATACTGTAGACTAATAAGTGTGCAATAGCATGTCTAAAAAAACAATGTATATACCTTAATTAAAACTATGCTTTATTGTTAAAAAAAATGCTAACTGTTAGCTGACACTTCAAAAAGCTGTAATGTTTTTCTGGTGGAGGGTCTTGCCACAGTGATGATAACTGCTGACTGATCAGGGTTGTGGTTGCTGAAGTTTGGGATGGCTGTGGCAATTTCTTAAAATAAGACAATAGTGAGATTTGCTGCATTGATCGACTCTTCCTTTCGGGATAATTTTCTCTATAGCCTGCAATGCCGGAGAAGGCAATGGCAAGCCACTCCAGCACTCTTGCCTAGAAAATCCCATGGATGGAGGAGCCTGGTAGGCTGCAGTCCATGGGGTTGCTATGAGTCAGACATGACTGAGTGACTTCACTTTCACTTTTCACTTTCACACATTGGAGAAGGAAATGGCAACCCACTCCAGTGTTCTTGCCTGGAGAATCCCAGGGACGGGGGAGCCTGGTGGGCTGCCGTCTATGGGGTCACACAGAGTCGGATACGACTGAAGTGACTTAGCAGCAGCAGCAGCCTGCAATGCTGTTTGATAACATTTTGCCCACGGTAGAATTTCTTTGAAAACTGGAGTCAATCCTCTCAAACTCTGCCACTGCTTTATCAGCTAAGTTTATGTAATATTCTCAATCCTTTGTTATTTTAGCAATCTTTACAGCATCTTCACCAGGAGTAGGTTCCATTTCAAGGAACCACTTTCCTTGCTCAGCTGTCAGGAGCCACTTCTCATCTATTCAGGTTTTATCAGGAGATTGCAGCAATTCAGTCACATCTTCAAGCTCCACTTCTAATTCTAGTTCTTACGCTGTTTTCACCATATCTGAACGGGAAGTCTCAAATGACTGAAAATCTTTCATGAGGGGTTGGAATCAACTGTTTCTAAACTCCTATTAAGGTTGATATTTTAACCTCATCCCAAGACTCATAAATGTTCTTAATGGCATCTAGAATGGTGAATACTTTCTAGAAGGTTTTCAGTTTACTTTTTTCCAGATCCATTAGTGAGGTAAACACGTATGGCAGCTATGGTCTTAGGAAATGTATCTCTTAAAGAATAAGACTTGAACGTTGAAATTACCCTTGGATCCACATGCTACACAATGGGTGTAGGGGGAGGAGACATGGAAACAATATGAATCTCATTGAACAGATCCATCAGTGCTCTTAAAGGCGATCACACATGTCATCGATGAGCAGGGATGTTTTGAAAGGAATCTTCTTACTGAGAAGAATCAATCAGTATCAACACTGGGGTTAAAATATTCACTAAGCCACACGATAAACAGACATGCTGTCATCCGGACTTCGCTGTTCTCTTTATTGAGCACAGGCAGGGTCAGTCAGTCGGTCAGTTCAGTTGCTCAGTCGTGTCTGACCCTTCGTGACCCCATGGACTGCAGCACACCAGACCTCCCTGTCCATCACCAACTCCTGGAGTTCACTCAAACTCATGTCCATTGAGTCGCTGATGCCATCCAACCATCTCATCCTCTGTCGTCCCCTTCTCCTCCTGCCCTCAATCTTTCCCAGCATCAGGGTCTTTTCCAGTGAGTCAGCTCTTCACATCAGGTGGCCAAAGTATTGGAGTTTCAGCTTCAGCATCAGTCCTTCCAGTGAATATTCAGGAAGGGTCTATATAGGCAGGGTCGATATAGTATAATCTTTAAAGATCCCAGGATTTTCAAAATGGTAAATGAGCATCAGTTTTAACTTTAAGTCACCAATTTCATTAGCCCCTAACAAGAAAGTTAGGCTGTCCTCTGAAGTTTTGAACAAGGCATTGACTTCTCTCCTCCCGCTGTGAAAGTCCTAGATAGCAGCTTCTTCCAAGAGAAGGCTATATTTTGTACATTGAAAATCTGTTGTTTAGTGTATCTACCATTATTCATTATCTTAACTAGATCTTCTGGATAACTTGTTGCAAATTCTGCATTAGTACTTGCTGCTTCAACTTGCACTTTGATGTTATGTGCAAGTTTGAAGTTAGGGCCTTGTTCTGGATTAAGCTTTGACTTAAGGGAATGTTGTGGCTGGACTGATCTTTCCGGACCACAAAAACTTGATGTCAGTAATAGGGCTGCTTCCCTTTCTTAGTATTCATGTGTTCACTGGAGTAGCACTTTTCATTTCTTTCAAGAACTCTTCCTTTGCATTCGCAACTTGACACAAGAGTCTAGTTTTCTGCCTTTCTAGGCTTTCGACATATCTTCCTCGCTAAACTTAATCATTTCTAATTTTTGATTTAGAGTTAGAGACTTGAGGCTCTTCCTTTCACTTGATCACTTACAAGCTATCGTAGGGTTCTTAACTGACCTAGGTTAAACAGTGTTGTGTCTCAAAGAAGAAGGAGACTTGGGGAGAAGTATCTCTTGGGAAAGCAGTACAATAGGGAAAAAAATGCTCAGAGTCCATAACCTTGCACGCAGTGTAGTCTATATTGTTTAATTTAAAAAAAGCATGTTTTTGTATAGCATTAATGTAATAATTATAGATGGTTTTAGACACTGAATTTCAGAAATACTAGCTTCATTCATTCGTCTGTTTACTTACTGACTAACCTTTCTTGTATTCCTTCCATGTCAGGAGCACTGTGCTAGAAGTGCATATATATGGCCTCTGGCATCATGAAGTCCGGTGGGACAGTAATGAGTATATGCACATTCCCCCAAAACAGTGCAAAAGGACTGCAGAAGAAGGCATGGAAACCTGAAGGCACAAAGGGAAAGTGATGAATACTGGTTAAATGAATTAAGAAAAGCTCTCCAGAAGACTAGAATTAGGAAATAAAATTATAGATACATGAAAATTATGCCAGGTAGTTAGAGGGCATATTCAATATAGAAGGTCAACCCAACAGAGAGAGAACTCATTCAAGTGACTGTAAGGGGAAAAGAACACCAAAAAGCATTCAGGATTTGAGTGATGAGACTAGTAATGAGACCTAGGGATTAATCTGGAGAGTTCAGAAGGGCTGGGCTTATTACAAAGACCCTCATAGACCATGCCCCTGAGTTATCCCACTATATCCTCCTAGACAAAATGGACTTCCTCTTGACATTTTAGAACCAAGAAACAGTCAAACATGCCTGGTTAGAAGGATTACTATCTTGACAATTTGAAAATAGATTAGATTAGAAAATAGATAAACTAGATAAGACAGATAGCAAGGATATCATCTGAGAAGAATTTTAATAGTCATTATTTCAATAGCACTGTGGGTATGTGCCTGTTGATGTATATAAGTTTGTGTCCCTTTTATAAGTTAATTTTATAAATAAAATATAATTCTTCAATTTATGTGAATATTTAACTTTATGTTAACATTACATATAAGGATAATATTTATGTTGTTTTATATGGCTTGTGTTATACATAATATTATATATAATGTACTCTGGATAAAAAGAATGAGATATATTTCTTTGTAGTGGCACAAGGAAAACATAATGTTATAGTATTGAATATTATATATATAGTATTATATATAATTTTATTTTATATATGAAACAAAGATCAAATGAGCATCAAGTGTTGAATTTTGAAGTGATCTTGCTTGACTGGTCCAAGGCATAGCATCATAAGAAAGAATATGATGAAAAAAAGGGGGGAACCCCACAAATTTCTTCAAAATGAATGCAAACATAGATTAATATCTGGCAAGTGTACGTACATTTAAAAACTGAACCTGATGTCTCTATAGAGACAAACGTGTGTATTATTAGAAATTTACCTAGTACCTTACCTGATTACTTGGCTAAGTTTCTTTCAGATGTAGTAAAGCATATCTCTAACTCTTAATTTTTTATTTTCATTTTCGTTTGATTATGCTCATGACTTAGTGACTTGTTCCATGATTTGTTATTTCTTTTTAAAGATGGTTGTGCTCAAACCTGCTGTCATTTACTTAGAATCCTTTGTATCAGGGAGCCACTGTTGTAAGAATTACAGGGATACATGTTGCTATTTCCATCTTAACACATGAAAACACGAAAACTTAGAGAACGCAAGAGATGAGCCAAAAGTCATAGTCTACTGGGGCAACCAAGCCAGAGTTTAAGCCAATATCAGTCTGATTCTAGACCAGTGTTCTTTTCACTACACAGTGTTAAGTGGTTTAAATCAAATTGAATTAGGTGAGCAGTCATAAATTTTCATGGCAGAAGTTGGTCTGTTAACTACATCCATATTCACTAAAGAAAAGCTTGGCATGGCTGTTTAAATTGTTAGATTTTAGGTTTGGGGTTGAAAGCTCTTCTTCTGACATAAATTTAATCTGCTAGATTAGAGTAATAGATCTGATATACAGAGGTGAAGTGATTAATGTAATTTTTCTTGGCTGTAGCAAGACTTTTTTTTTTTTTTTTTAAAGAACGGTAAATGCCTTTATTGCATGAGCTAAGACAGGAGGGAGGAGGGTTTCTTGGCCTTTCGGGCCTTGATCTTCCTCAGACAGAACTCCAGCTCCTTCCCCTCTAACACATGGCCCTCTGCTGGGCCACACCGGCCTGGGCTTGGAGCAATGCAGGCAAGAAGTTGCCGGGCTGGAACCGCTCCTCTGGAAGACTGCTGGTTGTGGCGTTCTTTTTCCTTTCAGGATATTTCTTCTGCATTTTCTCTGATCGCTTCTTGTTGAAAATCTCTTCCTCCTCGGGAGTCAGCCTGGCCCGCTCCTGGCCCCCAGAGGCAGTGCAGAGCGGGGCTCTTCCCACTGACCCGCGGCGCGCTGTCAGCCAGCGCAGTGCGCTTCCTCCCCTGGGTCTCGGTAGGGACCAGCAGGTTGTGGGATGCGCCACAGACAACATCCATCATCCTTGTCTGGCGCGTACAGCACAGGGAGCCCCAGGAGAAGTTCCCCACATCCAGCCTCAAGGCCGGGTACTTGCTGCCTCCTGCACAGGGACTGTGTATATGCGGGGTTGTGTTTGTGTTGGCCGCGGGGAGTCCCCGTTCATGTTTTATGGTGGGGCTTTCGCTTGCCCCTGGTCTTTGGAAGCTTGTGCCTTTTGTCCCGAGAGATGCCCATTGCTAGGCGCTGGCTGGAAAGAGCGTGGCTGTAGCAAGACTTTTATACCACATTCCTTATATATCAATAACTTTGCTAATAGACCACTTGAACCACCGACCTTGTTAGCCAAAAAGCCCTATTAACTAGTATCTTTATTAAGAAGAGTGTTAAATGAGTGAAGTCGCTCAGGCGTGTCCGACTCTTTGTGACCCCATAGACTGTTGCCTACCAGGCTCCACCGTGCATGGAATTTTCCAGGCAAGAGTACTGGAGTGGGCTGCCATTTCCTTCTCCGGGGGATCTTCCTGACCCAGGGATTGAACCCAGATCTCCCTCATTGTAGGCAAACGCTTTACGGTCTGAGCCACTACAGAAGATTTAGGAAGAGTGTATGGGAGGTAATTGGTTGGATGCCAAAACAAAGAAAATACTTTGTGACAGCAGGAAATATATGAGCTTTTAAGGAAGCTTCAAATGACAATTAGAATTTTTTAAATGTTATAGTTGATTTACAGTGTGTTAGTTTCAGGTGTTCAGCAGAGCGGTGAATATATGTGTGTTGCGCCGTCGTTTTTCAGATTCCTTTCCAATAGGTTATTGCAGACTGTTGAGCAGACTTCCTTGTCCTATACATAGGTCCTTGTTGATTATCTATTTTGTACATAGTAGTGTGAATTTGTTAATTTCAAACTCCTTGCCCCTCTTTCCACTTTGGCAACCATAAGTCTGTTTGCAAAGTCTATGAGTCAGTTCCTGTTTTGAAAGTTAGTTCATTTGTATCTTTTTTTAAAAAATTATAGATTCCAAATATAAATGATATCATGATATTTCTCTTTCTCTGATTTTTTTATTTAGTATGATAATCTCTAGGTCTATCCACGTTGCTGCAAATGGCATTGTTTCTTTCTTTTTACGGCTGAGTAATATTCCATTGTATATATGTACCACATCTTATTATCCATTTCTCTGTCATTGGACAAGTAGGTCTCTTCCGTGTCTTGGCTATTCTAAATAGTGCTGCCATGAATATCAGGATGCATATACATTTTCCAATATGGATTTCTCTGGATATATGTTCATGAGTGGGATTGCTGGATCATATGGCAGTTTTATTTTTAGTTTTTTAAGGGACCTTCATACTGTTCTCCACAGTGGCTGTATCAATTTAGATTGCTACCAACAGGGTAAGAGGGTTCCCTTTTCTCTATACCCTCTCCAGCATTTATTGTTTGTAGACTTTATAATGATGGCTATTCTGACTGGGTGTGAGGTGATAGCTCATTGTAGTTTTGATTTGCATTTCTCTAATAATTAGTGATGTTGAGCATCTTTTTATGTGCTAAAGTACAATTTTTGAATAAAAGCTTTAAAATGTATGAAGCTTTAGAAGTACATCAGTTATCTTATTCATCATATATCAAGCTGTGTTATTTATATGAACATATAATATGTATAAAATATTTGTGAATCAATATATATGCATGTATGCTTACAAATATATTAACATTTTCAACATTTTTCTATAACTTTTATATTTTAAAGAGTTATAAAATGTGTGTAGTGGTAGACAAAGTTATGGTTATTGAAAGATGTGTGCCCAGAATCTATGACTAATTAATCTCTTGGCCAAAAAAAAAAAAGACTTTGCAGATGTGATTACACTGGTGATTTTGAGATGAAAAGACTATCCTGGATATAGTCACAATGGTGCAGATAAGAAAAAACACAAGAAAATAGAGTCAGACAGGTAGAAATGAAAAGGGTACAGAGGAGAGAAAGAGATTTTAAATTGCTACCTTGTTGGCTTTGAAGATGGAGGAAGGTGCCATGAGCCAACGATAGATTCAGGTAGACTCTGGAAGCAGGAAAAGGCAAGGAAAGGTCCCCGTAGAGACTGCAGAAGAAATGCAGCCCTTCCTATGACACCGTGTTATTAGGACTTCCGAACTCCAGAACTGCAAGATGTTGAATGTGTGTTGTCCTGAGTCATTAGGTTTTGTTGGTTTGTTATGGCAGCAGTGGGAATCTGAAGCCCATATATGTCACTGCGCACAGTGTATGCTAGTAAGCACTTGGAGAAAGCAAGAAGAGAAAAAAGGACGGGAGGGAGGAGAAGGAAGAAGGAACAACAAGATGAAAAAAATGAACTGGGGGTTAAAAAAGATGGGTTATTAGTGAACTGATATAATCTGAGAGCTTTTACAAAGACATTTACAAATTATTTTTTAAAAAGTTAAAACTATTTATTAGTAAATTCTAACCTGAGGAATTGGATGGGGTTGGGGGAAGGCTTCTTATACCATAGATGACACCTAGCTATATTCACTAAAGAAATAAAAATCCTAACATCACTTCATGGGAAATAGATGGAAAAACAGTGGAAACAGTGTCAGACTTTGTTTTTTTGGGCTCCAAAATCACTGCAGATGCTGATTGCAGCCATGAAATTAAAAGACGCTTGCTCCTTGGAAGGAAAGTTATGACCAACCTTGATAGTATATTAAAAAGCAGAGACATTACTTTGCCAACCAAGGTCCGTCTAGTCAAGACAATGGTTTTTCCCGTGGTCACGTATGGATGTGAGAGTTGGACTGTGAAGAAAGCTGATCGCCGAAGAATCGATGCTTTTGAACTGTGGTGCTGGAGAAGACTCTTGAGAGTCCCTTATACTGCAAGGAGATCCAACCAGTCCATTCTAGAGGAGATCAATCCTGGATGTTCATTGGAGGGACTGATGCTAAAGCTGAAACTGCAATACTTTGGCCACCTCATGCGACGAGTTGACTCACTGGAAAAGACTCTGATGCTGGGAAAGGTTGGGGGCGGGAGGAGAAGGGGATGACAGAGAATGAGATGGCTGGATGGCATCACCGACTCTGTGGACATGAGTTTGAGTGTACTCCGGGAGTTGGTGATGGATAGGGAGGCCTGGCGTGCTGTGATTCATGGGGTCGTGGAGAGTCGGACACGACTGAGCAACTGAACTGAACTGAATATCGAATGTAAAAATAAATCTTATACAGAAAAGGGACATTCTTCTTAAAAGCCATAGATACTTAAAAGCAAAATAGCATTGACTTCAGCTAGGAAATAAATAAATAAATAAAAAGTTTAAGTGTTAGTCGCTCAGTCGTGTCCAGCTATTTGCAACCCCATGACTGCAGCCAACCAGGCTTCTCTGTCCATGAGATTTTCCTGGCAAGGATACTGGAGTGGGTTGCCATTTCCTTCTCCAGCAAATAGGATAGATTTATTTAAATTACTACTTAAAGAAAATATTTCGTTTAAAGAAAGCAAATGTACCATAAATGCATATGAAAATACTCATATTTATAATAAAACATAATTTTGCACAGTAAATGCATATATAATACTCAAAATTGTTCAAAGCTAGATTACATTTCTTTTCATGAAGGGCAGGGGATAAATGACTTCTTAAAGGTCTTCACCTGTCTATAAGAGAAGATCAAGAGAACTCTTCCCAAAGGGGTGTGTGTGTGAGAGTGTGTGTGTAGTTGGATTAAAGGGAATATGGGAGATCAAAATGCATAAGGAAAGTTCTGGAGCAGAGAGGAGTAACCTGTTTCTATTAACACATTAAAAAATCAGATAGCTTCTCTTTAAGTGTATCCATTTAAGTTGGAACTACTTACTTTCTGAAAAGAGAGACATAATTAAATAGTCACCTTCTGAACTGGAAGGGAAGAGGATTTTATTTCAGTACCAAGGAAGCCACTACATAGTGTGATTTCTGTGTTCAAAACTCGCTCTTATTCATTATCACTTATCCAAATAAATCACACCAACAGTTTCATTGGTACCTTAAACACAAGAAATTAGACACACTTATCGACTGAGCACATCTGACAGTTGTAGTTAACTGATGTATTGATTAATTAGTATGTTACTATCTTAAATGAACACTGTGATATGAGACTTACATTATTTTCCCAGAAGTTGATTTTGAAAGTAAAGGTTAGAGAAGGAAGCATCGGGGGAAAAAATGCCTTCCAAAGTTTAATGGAAGGCACTGACATTTGAGGGTATGAAACACAAGAAAAACAAGCTAGCTGCAAACTACTTTTCATCCTAGAAAGATCAAGGTCAGTAAGGTAAGTGACAGAAATATCTCAGGATGGAAAGGCATGCATTCTGTTACTTAATCTTGGAATCTGAAGGCATCTCTTGAAAGAGATTGCTTTAATTTCCAACAAACTGTCTATTATCAATAAAGTCAACTGAAGTGAAATATTACTTGTTAACCTATATAACACAGGAAAAAATTCAAGCCACCCACCTTTCCAAAAGAAAGAAGAAGAGATAAACTTTATCTACTTTTTTTTTTTTCTTCTATGCTAACTAGCTCCTCCTTCTGTTTTCAGGATAAGTTTGGTGTTCACAAATTGAAAAAAGATTTGTGGAGTGGTTTCAGGTAGCAGGTTGGTTTATCCTCTGCCACAGCTGACCTCACTTCTCTGTCAGTCCCACTCTCGTTTACGTGGCATTACATGGCTTTGTTTTACCTCTCAGGCGTTTTATAGATACCTTTGCATTCCAGAAGTTTTTCCTGCGCACCTGTTATGCACAGGACATATCTCTCTTTCTGTGCCTTAGCACAGAGGTGGCTGTAACTTTTATTCATCTTCTGGATATGAGTATAGAATATCATAATTGTATCCTCAAATCATATTTTTTTATTAATTTGTAGATAACATTCTTTTGTTAAAAATGTACTTAATGAAAAGTTGTCGAACATAACTTGCTTATCCTGCTGATACCATACTCTCTTGCATTATTTAACAAGTTTTTTTTTTTTTTTTTAACTAACCCTTCCTTTGTCTTCTTAATAGTTTAGATTCCTAGAGGCTAGCCCAATCACCATGTTGGACTTCATCTGGGTTCTTTTATATTTTCATTCTCTCTATTTTCCTCAGATAAATGGATCCATTCTGTGGGTCTCATGTCTCTCTATAGTCTGATAACTCTCAAATCAATGTTTCCTACCCAGAACTACTTTCCAAATTCCACATGCAAAAGTGTAGTGGATACTTCCACTTGAATATTATCCTGAAATTGCAATTTCAACATGTAATTCACTGAAGCCAGTGTATTCATTTTATCGCAAACTCTACTTCCAAAGTTACTTTATATTGCAATTAAGAGGACAGGCTAGAACCCTCAGTGTCTATTTTTACTAACTTTTACTTCTCACAGATGATCTGCTTTGCAGAGCACTTTCTGTCATCTTCCTGATTATTCCTTAAGTCATGAATTTTACTTCATTCTCACTTCTAAGTTCTTGGTTTGAATGCTTTCTCTTAGGTGTCATTGCAAAATAAATTCTCTTAGTCTTCAGGGCCAGTTCACCCCAACATACTCTCTAAGTTCTCTTGCAATTTTTTTGTAAAAAATATTGCATATGTCATTATTATAATCCATTGTTAAACCAATCATTCAATGACTCTCCACTTGTCTAGAATGCAATCTGTTCTCAAGTACAACATCTAAGGACTCCAAGTCCTATGAGTGTGTATGAGTACATCATACTAAGGAGAATATCTCTCGCCTCGTTTGAAGTGATCTCTCTCTCACTCTCCAGCATTATTCTGCATAATGTTAGCTATCATACACTCCAGCCATCCTAGAGTTCCTGTCTGTGCCTTTGTGAGTGATCCTTTTCTCCTCTGGAAGTGCCACGTCCTTCCATCATGTTATATTCTTGGCAAACATACCGAAAGCCATCATCTTTGTGTTTCCCTTCTTTCAGCCTTCCATGACGACTGCTTACAGTAGAGGTGATGACTTCCTCCTTGTACTGTTTCAGAACCAAAAAAGCATAATAATTATCAAATTCCTACATGATCCTTCTAAATTAGAATCTCTCAGGCTCAGCCCTATTGACAGTTTGGGGCCAGATAGTTTCTTGTTTGAGGGGCCTTCCCTGTGTATTGTAAGATATTTACCAGCCTCCATCCAATAGGACCCTACCCCAATTACTTTAGGAAATATCTCCAGACCTTTCAAATGATCCCTGGAGGCCAAAGAATTTCCCAGTTGAGAAGTACCAGTCTAAATATTTATATCTTTCTGATGTATGCCTTGCAGTGTCCCTTGGCATTTAATTCTGTGCCAGACATATGAAAGGGATAGCATCAATTCGTGTAGTTTGGATGAATAAAAGCAAATCAATATGTTAAATATGTTATTGAATTAATTTCCCAGTGGAAATTTCAGAATGCATATTATTTGCCTACTTTTTAAATGAGTAGAATTTGTAACACTTCAGTTTTTTAAGGACAGAGTCAAGAAGGACATCAAGCTGTCCTTGCATTGATTCACATGTCAATTTGTCTATAAATATCTGTATGTGTCCATAAATGCACATAAGTATGTGGATTTTTAAGTTTATCATCTCTATATATAAAACACAAAATATTTGATTAATTGGACCACTTCATTCTCCGACTAGGTAAGATTAAAGCAGAGGGTATTATGTTGAAAGTAGAATCAACATGTGTATGTGTGAGCAGAAGGGTTCAAAGCTCTGTATATTAGGTGGATTCCTCATTATAACCTCACAGACCACAAAATTACTCTATTGAGAGATTTTTGTGTCTTGTCCAAGCAGTTGGCCCAATATAAAGATTATTTTTCTGAGTGTATAATAGCAGAATAGTATAAAGGGGCAGAATAGTATAAATAAAGGAAGAGTTTGAAAGTAAATAATAAAAAAGATGGAAGCACAGAAAGGAAAAAACAAATTCATTATCTTCGTAGAAAACTAGGAAACGTCATAGAGCTGGTAGCACTTAAAAAAGACCTTGAAAGAGCAGTCCAATTTAAGAAGGTTATTAGGTGGATATTATTGAGAGAGGGAGATTTGTAAGGGAAGAAAAAATGGGAAGGAATGGAGATTGGACAGTGATGAACCATATGAAGTTAATAGCAATCATTCAGCCATTATTCAGTAAATATTACTCAAACCATGAAGTCAAAGCTAAATACCAAAGCAGAAAGGGGGCTCGGCGGGTTAAGAATCTGCCTGCAATGCAGGAGGCGCAGGAGATGCGGTTGTGATCTTCCTGGGTTAAGAAGAGCCCCTGGGGAAGGAAATGGCAACCCATTCCAGTATTTTTGCCTGAAAAGTTCTATGGACAGAGACACTCAGCGGGCTACAAGTCCAAAGGGCCACAAAGAGTGGACACAACTGAGCAGCTAAGCACACAGCACATCAAAGCAGAGAGTGCATATTTTCACACTGAGGAAACTCTTAAGAATTTGAACTGAGGTCACAAGTTGGTAGCCTGCAAGCCACATAATATTTCAAATATGTGTGTGTATATATATATACGTGTGTGTGTGTTTGTACATATATATACACTAAAAGTTTTTATAATATTAGCCAGTTTTGCTTCTCTACCTTTACTCCACACTGCCTTAAAAACTGCTAGTCGCAGACAAAGGAGGTCTGTCTCACCTAGCATCTAAACACTGAAGCCTCTTCTTCTTCCTTCCAAACCTCTCTGTTTTCTATTCTCTGCTCTGAGAAGTGTGATGTAATGAAACATTCCCTTGGGAGCGAAACCTGGCTCTACTATCCAGAAATGAGAGAGTTCTATTCCAGGACAAAGTCTCTTCCCTCAAAATGTCTGGCTTTTTCAAGAACCCCTCAGGGGCCCTAGTGGTGAAGAATCTGTCTGCCAATGCAGGAGACAGGAGAGAGGTGGGTTCAATCCCTAGGTTGGGAAGATCCCCTGGAGGAGAGCAAGGCAATGCATTCCAGTATTTTTGCCTGGAGAATCCCATGGACAGAGAAACCTGGTGGGCTTCCATAGGATTGCAAAGACTTGAACATGACTGAGTGAACGAACATAAACGCATTCCAAGAAACAAAGCCTCTTCCCTCAAAATGTCTAGAAACCCAAATGGTACGTTTTTGCTTGCTCCTAGCCTTGTAGCAAACATCTTTTGTATTAAATACATTTAAGGATCAGTAATGCATTTACCTGGAGAAGGCAATGGCACCCCACTCCAGTACTCTTGCCTGGAAAATCCCATGGATGGAGGAGCCTGGTAGGCTGCAGTCCATGGGGTCGCTAAGGGTCGGACACGCCTGAGCGACTTCACTTTCACTTTTCACTATCACACATTGGAGAAGGAAATGGCAACCCACTCCAGTGTTCCTGCCTGGAGAATCCCAGGGACGGGGGAGCCTGGTGGGCTTCCATCTATGGGGTTGCACAGAGTCGGACACGACTGAAGCAGCAGCAGCAGCAATGCATTTACCAAATGCTATAATGATGAAATTTCAGAAGATGAGAAAACTAGCAAGGATTTTAAAGGGCTTCAGGTCAGAATGTAATGTGTAGGTGCATGCTAAGTTGCTTCAGTCATGTCCAACTCTGTGACCCTACAGACGGTAGTCCACTAGGATTTTCTGTCCATGGGATTCTCCAGGCAACAATACTGAAGTGGTTTGCCATGCCTTTCACAATAGGATGTAATGACTTAGTCTCAAATGAAACCAAGTTAAACAAGCCTTCAAGTATATTTTACTGTTCATTTATTTTAACTGTTTCCATTTACAAAATTTCCCTCATATTTTATTTAAATTTTGCTATGATATATTACTATTTTTCTATATACCAGGGGTCACCATCAGCAATGCAAGGAATATATTGCTGTATAAAATATGCATTCATTAAATGGCACTGGAGTATAGAACTCTAAATATGAGATTGCTTTGTCTTCATGCTTTGCATTTTAGAATGTCACGAATCTTGCTTAAATTTAATAATTTTAAAAACCTAGAATATTGACAGTTATGGAGGCAAGGACTAAAGTTGAACGAGCAATATATTATTTGGAATAACTTAGATGGCACTGGTAGTTGGGAGAATTATGAATTATATTTTAATTATTCAATATTATTCAACAACATGAAACTCTCTTATATTCACATCCAAACATACTCTAAGAATGTGTGATTAACTCTCTGCTACATCTCTAAGATAGCCTGCCTGAAAAGATACTGTGATTGATTACAAGTCTGCAGACCAATATTTTTCTGCATCAGAATTCAAGTGCATTATCTTAGCACAGAGGGTGTTATGGCAGATGTCACCCAACTGCTTCATAGCTGCATGATCGATGGTGCGAATGGTGATTGATGCTATTGACACACCATGGTACCTAAAATAGAGTATCTGTGTGCATTTCATGGGAAGGGGAATGTTCATATTTGGATGAGAAAATGAAGGCAGAATTAGAGGATCTGAAAAAGGCTTGGCCATAGAAACAGGGTGAAGCCCATAGTGCATGTAGCAGCTGTTTTTGGAAAGGAAAAATAAAGTAGCAGAAAGAAAATGCTGCAATGAAAACAGGAGGGGCTTGTTTCACTAAGCAGAAAATGTGTCTGGCTTTCCCTTTCCTTTTACGTTTATGTGTTACTTAGCTTCATTACAATTTTAAGAGTGGGAGTGGAAAGTGGTGTTGAGCGTAAATGTTCTCTTATTTAACAGAAATGACATGGTTATCTGTTATACTCATCAGTGGAGGAATGAGGAAAGGAAAGGGATGCACTGAAAGATATCAGGTTAAAAGGTAAATTGAATCTGCTGTAACAATTTTGAACCAAATCTTATCTAACATATTACCTGATTTGCAGCTCTAAAAAGTATAGGTAAAGACATACTTCAGAAGTCTGTTGATATTAATTTTATATACTCACTTTAGAAAAGCTTATTCTGAAAGAGTCTTTAAAAATAGGGACAAATTTGCTCAGCAAGAAAAATCTTTTCAGGAAAGATTTAGTGAACATATATAAAAAAATGCAAATACTTTTATGCCAGGCCCATGAGCAGGGAAGCTTAATATTCATTATAGAAAAGAGATGGGTTGTGGGGAAGAGAAATATGATCCCAATACACATTATACAAAGCGGGATTTTTGTTGTTGTTCAGTTGCTAAGTAGCATCGACCGTTTGCAACTCCAAGGACTGCAGTAGGCCAGACTTCTGCATCCTTCACCATCTCCTGGAGTTTGCTCAAACTCATGTCCATTGAGTTGGTGATGCCATCTAACCATCTCTTCCTCTGCTACCTGCTTCTCCTACTGCCCTCAATCTTTCTCAGCATCAGGGTCTTTTCCAGTGAGTCAACTCTTAGCATCTGGTGGCCAAAGAATTGGAGTTTCAGCTTCAGCAACAGTCCTTCTAATGAATGAATATTCAGGATTGATTTCCTTTAGGATGGACTGGTTGGATCTCCTTGCAGTCCAAAGGACTAACAAGAGTCTTCTCCAACACCACAGTTCAAAAGCATCAATTCTTCAGCACTCAGCTTTCTTTATAGTCCAACTCTCACATCCATACATGACTATTGGAAAAGCCATAGCCTTGACTAGACGGACCTTTGTTGGCAAAGTTATGTCTCTGCTTTTTAATAACTGTCTAGATTTGTTATGCCTTTCCTTGGAAGGAGAAAGCATCTTTAAATTACATGGTCACAATCACTATCCACAGTGATTTTGGAGCCCAAGAAAAGAAAACCTGTCATTTTTCTCCCTTGTATTTCCATGAAGTGATGGGTCAGAATGCTGTGTTCTTAGTTTTTTTTTAATGTTGAATCGTAAGCCAGATTTTTCACTTTCACTCTCATAAAGAGGCTGTTTAATTCCCTTTTTCTTTCTGACATTAGAGTGGTATCATCTGTATATCTGAAGTTATTGATATTTCTCCTGGCAATCTTGATTCCTGCTTGTGATTCATCCATTGAGTTATTTCGCATGAGGTACTCTGCATATAAGTTAAGTAAGCAGGGTGACAGTATACAGTCTTTTCATATTCCTTTCCCAAATTTGAACCAGTCCATTGTTCCATGACTTGTTCTAACTGTTTCTTTTTATCTACATACAGGTTTCTCAGGAGGCAGGTAAGGTAGTCTAGTATTCCAATCTCTTGAAGAATTTCCCAGTTTGTTGTGATCCACACAGTCAAAGGCTTTAATGTTGTCATGAAGAAGATGTTTTTCTGGAATTCTCTTGCATTCTCTATGATCCAGTGAACACTGGCAATTTGATCTCTGGTTCCTCTGTAGAGTTCCAGAGAATAGTGAGGAGAGATAATAAAGCCTTCTTAAGGGAACAATACAAAGAAATAGAGGAAAACAATAGAATGGGAAACTAGATATTTCTTCAAGAAAATTGGAGGGATCAAGGGAACATTTCATGCAAGGATGGGCAGGATAAAGGACAGAAATGGCAAGGACTTAACCGAAGCAGGAGACATTAAGAACAGATGGCAAGAGTGCACAGAGTAACTATATAAAAATGGTCTTAATTACCCAGGTAACCACGGTGGTGTGGTCACTCACCTACACTTCTTGGAGTGTGAACTCAAGTGGGCCTTAGGAAGAATTACTACAAACAAAGTCAGTGGAGGTGATGGAATTCCAGCTGAGCTATTTCAAATTCTAAAAGATGATGCTGTTAAAGTGCTTCAGTCAATATGCCAGCAAATTTGGAAAACTCAGTGGTGTCTACAAGATTGGAAAAGGTCAGTTTTCATTCCAATCCTAAAGAAGGGCAATGCCAAAGAATGTATACTACCATACAATTCTTTATTCTGCAGAAGGCTTAAGCCTCTAAAATGCTATATGTGCTTTTTGGTCTTTTGTGGAGTTCCCAAATTTCTCCTCTGATTATCAGTGGGAAATTTGACCAAAACTGTATATGAATAATTGATCTAATCCCAACTCCTAATTTTACCTGGAAGAACAATGAGACATAGATCTGTTCTTCGATCTTTGAATGAGCTAACTATAGCTGACCTTAGCCAATGCGTGACCTCTGCTGGAAGGAAGAGCCTGTGCTGTGTGGAGAAAAAAGCCGTGGACTCTCAGGGTAAAACAGCAATGAACACAGCCTGTGATGGGACCCATCACTGACTGGGAAGTTCTCTGGCATCCCCGATGTCTGCTTTGCTCTGTCTTCACTCTTTGAGTTGTGTTAGTCCAGCCCTAACTCCACAAACTTATTTCACTTTTTGATATTCAAGATTTTGAAATTGCATCTGTCAAATATACACTGCTGAAAATTATTTTGCAGAATTCTATTAATAGTTTTATATATTTGCATAGTTGTCTCCTCTCATTCTTCAAAATACTACAGATGAGGTCAGCCATGGAATTAAAAACATTTACTCCTTGGAAAAAATGTATGACCAACATAGACAGTGTATAAAAAGCAGAGATTATTTTGCCAACAAAGGTCTGTCTAGTCAAAGCTATGGTTTTTCCAGTAGTCATGGACGAATGTGAGATTTGGACTATAAAGAAAGCTGAGCACCGAAGAATTGATACTTTTGAACTGTGGTGCTGGAGAAGACTCTTGAGAGTCCCTTGGATGGCAAAGAGATCCAACCAGTCCATTCTAAAGGAAATCAGTCCTGAATATTCATTGAACGGACTGATGTTGAAGCTGAAACTCCAATACTTTGGTCACCTGTTCTGAAGAACTGACTCATTGGAAAAGACCCTGATGCTGAGAAAGATTGAAGGCAGGAGGAGAATGGGGTGACAGAGGATGAGATGGTTGGATGGCATCACCGACTCAATGGATATGAGTTTGAGTAAACTCCGGGAGTTGGTGATGGACAAGGAAACCTGGCGTGCTGCAGTCCATGGGGTCACAAAGAGCTGGACACAACTGAGCGACTGAACTGAACTGATTCTTCATTGAAACTGAAAACAAATCTATAACAAATCTATCAGTCTGGTTGTGTGTGTGTGTGTGTGTGTGTGTGTGTTTATTGGAAACAGGATAGGGATGAGAGCTTGACTTTGTAAATGAATGTATAATATACTAAGATGCTAAATATTCTGCATTAGCTTGGGGGACATGACCTCGTAAATCTGAGTTCTGAGAAGCTAGATTTCTTATTGACTGAACTTAGCAACATGAAGTCCTAAAAAACTAAGTTTTGTTGCGGGATATAGACGACCTTAATCCAGACAAAGATATAACAGTTCAGCAGCCAATCCTGAGAAGATTATTCATGATGCAATCCAGTGCTGCTGGTAGCAGTGTGTATCACTGAAGATAAACCCAGAATAAATAACATGCTTGATGCTGCTAATTCCCTAAAATCAACATGAAAACCTTGCAAGCTATTTCATGCCAGGATTGACAAGAGGTGATAATGTTTGAGAAGTCCAAGGACATACTGCAGTGATAGCAATGAACAGAGCAGTGTTTAAGGTGTGCCTGGACGGAGAGTGAAACAAACGTGAAGAAGTTAAATTGAAGTGTTTCATAACAAACCACTTTACTTTAAACTGCCTTGGAATATTTTCCACATTTGAAGAGTTTCAGAGATCAGCATCGCAGAAAATGGCATTCACAGGAAAAGGTGGATGATAATTATGCAAAATTGAAAGAGTTTAAAGAATAAACTCTGAGTCACAAAATGAAGATTTATTTCTTTTATCTGTGACCTTACTATCTTTGTGGTATTAATGTAATACTTCAGATTTGTAAATTCTACTAATTACAGGTTTCCACTTTGTGTCTTTGTGCATTATGAAACTTCACCTGTCAATACTCATATCAAAAGCCACTTTTAATTTTGAAGTGGTGTTTTTTAGCACATGAAATCAAGTAAGAACTGTCATTTTTTAGTGCTACACTAAACTCTATCTATTTTGTGACAATTGGATCAAGGTATCACCTTGCTTATTTAACTTATATGCAGAGTACATCATGAGGAACGCTGGGCTGGAAGAAGCACAAGCTGGAATCAAGATTGCTGGGAGAAATATCAATAACCTCAGATATGCAGATGACACTACCCTTATGGCAGAAAGTGAAGAGGAACTCAAAAGCCTCTTGATGAAAGTGAAAGAGGAGAGTGAAAAGGTTGGCTTGAAGCTCAACATTCAGAAAACAAAGATCATGGCATCTGGTCCCATCACTTCATGGGAAATAGATGGGGAAACAGTGGAAACAGTGTCAGACTTTATTTTTTGGGGCTCCAAAATCACTGCAGATGCTGATTGCAGCCTTGAAATTAAAAGACACTTACTCCTTGGAAGGAAAGTTATGACCAACCTTGATATATTAAAAAGCAGAGACATTACTTTGCCAACAAAGTTCCGTCTAGTCAAGGCTATGGTTTTTCCCGTGGTCATGTATGGATGTGAGAGTTGGACTGTGAAGAAAGCTCATCGCTGAAGAATCGATGCTTTTGAACTGTGGTGTTGGAGAAGACTCTTGAGAGTCCCTTGGACTGCAAGGAGATCCAACCAGTCCATTCTAAAGGAGATCAATCCTGGGTGTTCATTGGGAGGACTCATGCTAAAGCTGAAACTGCAATACTTTGGCCACCTCATGTGACGAGTTGACTCACTGGAAAAGACTCTGATGCTGGGAAAGGTTGGGGGCGGGAGGAGAGGGGACGACAGAGAATGAGATGGCTGGATGTCATCACCGACTCTGTGGTCATGAGTTTGAGTGAACTCCAGGAGTTGGTGATGGACAGGGAGGCCTGGCGTGCTGTGATTCATGGGGTCTCAGAGATTCGGACACGACTGAGCGAATGAACTGAACTGAACTGATCACCTTATGAAATATTTTGTGTATTAGTTACTAAATGTAGAAACATATTAAGTCTTCAGAATATGTTTCCTACATTGAATTAAAAATTAGAAAGAATATTTCTAATAGATTCTCTTTTTTGAAAAATAAAAGTGTTGAAAAGCAATAAATAAAAAGATAATCTGTACCAATCACAACATAAGAATTTATATGAAAGTTTCATTTGTTTATTTTTTTTAGAGCCAGTAAAAATTATTTTTAACTAACATCGTCAACTTATTTAAGAATAAAATTGATAAATGGGCTTCTATTCTTGCTCTTTGGAATAATTTTAAAGTCAATGAGATATGTTTGTATGCTTCCATGTGGAATATAACCTATACTGTAACTTCTGAAAGAATTTCTGTATCATTTCATTTCTTCAATAAAATTATTAATATAAATTTATTGTGTATCTACTAAAAGTCAAAAGTGAAGCTCAGTGTAAGGTTTTCTCAAAGATAAGTAGATCACGGCATGGTCCTCAGATCTTTAGGCAATTATAGTTTGATTAAGAAAGAATTAAGTAGTATACTTTTAAAAAATGTACATTAAAATTAGAATATATACTTGAAACAAGTCAATCTTTTCTGGATGTCTAAACTTCCACATAAGTCACCTGTGTTGTAGATAATAGACATCTTGTTCTTTCCGTTCCGTTCCGTTCAGTCACTCAGTCGTGTCCGACTCTTTGAGACCCCATGAATCACAGCACGCCAGGCCTCCCTGTCCATCACCAGCTCCTGGAGTTCACTCAAACTCATGTCCGTCGAGTCGGTGATGCCATCCAGCCATCTCATTCTCTGTCGTCCCCGTCTCCTCCCACCCCCAATTCCTCCCAGCATCAGAGTCTTTTCCAGTGAGTCAACTCTTCGCATGAGGTGGCCAAATTATTGCAGTTTCAGCTTTAGCATGAGTCCTCCCAATGAACACCCAGGATTGATCTCCTTTAGAATGGACTGGTTGGATCTCCTTGCAGTTCAAGGGACTCTCAAGAGTCTTCTCCAATACCACAGTTCAAAAGCATCAATTCTTCGGCGATCAGCTTTCTTCACAGTCCAACTCTCACATCCATACATGACCACAGGAAAAACCATAGCCTTGACTAGACAGACCTTTGTTGGCAAAGTAATGTCTCTGCTTTTTAAAATGCTATCTAGGTTGGTCATAACCTTCCTTCCAAGGTGTAAGCGTCTTTTGATTTCATGGCTGCCTTCAGCATCCGCAGTGATTTTGGAGTCCAAAAAAAAAAGTCTGACATTGTTTCCACTGTTTCCCCATCTATTTCCCATGAAGTGATGGGACCAGATGCCATGATCTTTGGTTTCTGAATCAGAAGGGTAGAAAAACAACAGTCATAGATTAAAGAAACACCGGAAAATTTAAGGAACAATACGTTAATTTAACTTATCATCATATTCAAAACAAGAGCATACTACAGGAATATTGTGTGAAAAGTCTTCACTTCTAATATGCAACACAGACTGTGAACTAGATATTCATTTGACTCTTCTTTCAGATAATTTTTTACCTTGGGTAATTTTTTTCACTTGCAAATGAGATATTTTGAAGTTTATGTCCCAAATTACATGGATACACATTTTTTTCTCTTTATGGGGCAGCAATAATGTCAAAATTGTAATCCAAAGCACAGATGTTTTATTTTAGTTTCTATTTTTACATAATTTGTGTGAAAATCCTGTCTCATCCTTAAAAATTATGTTCATAGGCAAGAATGAAGAGAGACTACAAAATGGTATGAAATGAATGAAAGTGTTCTGGAAAGCAGAACTCTTTATGTGTTTCTGTACTTTAAAATTCAGCCAACAAGCTTGTACACATTTTACATTCAAAATGGTTTACCCTTTTTTTTATATTATCAAATATTTTATCTGTTCTTTTTAAATTTATTTATTTTAATTGAAGGCTTATTACTTTACATTATTGTATTGGTTTTGCCATACATTGACATGTATCTGCCCTGGGTGTACATGTGTTCCCCATCTTGATCCCCCTCCCACCTCCCTCCCCATCCCATCCCTCTGGGTCATCCCAGTACACCGGCCCTGAGCACCCTGTATCATGCATCGAACCTGGACTGGTGATTCGTTTCACATATGATAGTATACATGTTTCAATGCCATTCTCCCAAATCATCCCCTTGCCTCGCCCTCTCCCACAGAGTCCAAAAGACTGTTCTATACACTGGTGTCTCTTTTGCTGTCTCGTATACAGGGTTATCATTACCATCTTTCTAAATTCCATAATATGCGTTAGTATACTGTATTGGTGTTTTTCTTTCTGGCTTACTTCACTCTGTAAAATAGGCTCCAGTTTCATCCATCTCATTAGAACTGATTCAAATGTATTCTTTTTATTGCTGAGTAATACTCCATTGTTTAAATGTACCACAGCTTTCTTATCCATTCATCTGCAGATGGACATCTAGGTTGCTTCCATGTCCTGGATATTATTAACAGTGCTGTGATGAACATTGGAGTACATGTGTCTCTTTCAATTCTGATTTCCTCGGTGTGTATGCCCAGGAGTGCAATTGCTGGGTCGTATGGCAGTTCTATTTCCAGTTTTTTAAGGAATCTCCACACTTTTCTCCATAGTGGTTGTACTAGTTTGCATTCCCACCAACAGTGTAAGAGGGTTCCCTTTTCTCCACACCCTCTCCAGCATTTATTGCATGTAGACTTTTGGATAGCAGCCATTCTGACTGGCATGAAATGGTACCTCGTTGTGGTTTTGATTTGCATTTCTCTGATTATGAGTGATGTTGAGCATCTTTCCGTGTGTTTGTTAGCCATCCTTATGTCTTCTTTGGAGAAATGTCTGTGTAGTTATTTGGCCCATTTTTTGATTGGGCCGCTTATTTTTCTGGAATTGAGTTGCAGGAGTTGCTTGTATATTTTTGAGATTAATCCTTTATCAGTTGCTTCATTTGCTATTATTTTCTTCCATTCTGAAGGCTGTCTTTTCACCTTGCTTATAGTTTCCTTTGCTGTGCAGAAGCTTTTGATTTTAATTAGGTCCCATTTGTTTATTTTTGCTTTTATTTCCAATATTCTGGGAGGTGGGTCATGGAGGATCCTGCTGTGATTTCAAATATTTTAAATATCTCCTTTTAAAAAGATTTTCAGTAAGCGTTAGTTTTTAAATTAAAAGGTTATTGTGAAAAATATGAATTATTTATAGTTTTAATTTTATCCTGGAAGTTCTCATCTTTTTTTCTTTATTGTCTTTCTATATGAAGTAAAATTGGTTTAAGCATAGGTGTTTGTGAATTTTTCTTTGATTTTTATTTTCTGTGTAATAAATATAAATGCATTTTGAATGCATCTTGTTAGGCAGGTGATTTTGTTCTTCCTGTCTTATAAATGGAAAGTTTAATGAAAATATAATATAGAAATGATTGGAATGCATTCAAGTCAATTGCCCCTTAACTCTTCAAAAGCCTAAAATGACTGCTATTGAAACATCACACTAAGTCATTTAAACAGAGCTAATTGTTTCTTATCATCACCACAGTAAACATTAATTTTTTTCAAAATGAGAAAATTCAAGTATAAATACTGCACGGTGGAATGTTCCTAAAATATTTTTATCTATAAATGAAACTTTATGCAAAAGATGAATTTTAATAGTTACCTATACAGTCGGTGAAGGTTTAAAATAATTTTGTGGTAAATGAGTGGGTTTTGGAATTAGATTCCATGCGTAAATCATAAAAAATGAAAGATGACATGCTAGCAAGGGAAAACAAATTCTCCTTCCATTGAGTAGCGTCCAACATCACAATCAAGGATCACTGAGTAAAGCTGTGGATTTCACCCTGTAAATCATGATTAAGTTTGAGTATGATCCTTTAATGATGTTAAGTAATGAATTTTCCTCTGGTGTTCAAACAGTAGGACAGGTCCCTGTGGTGGGAACATATGTCTGTCTTTAAACTGATGATCTGAAATGGTACCCCTTGAAATATTCTCATTATAAACAGTCTTTCATAATGGCTCCATGTTTTCCTTCTAACAGTATTATTTTCTAAAATGAATTTGCTATCTGTTTGAGAAGTAAATGTCCGTCCCTAGAGATGGCTTCTTAGACACTAAATTCATTTTAGAAATTAATATTGTTAGAAGGAACATGTAAAGCCATTATGAAATGTTGAAGGGAAGCATCCTACACAGTCCTGACAGACAGAGAAGGAAAAGCAGTCTTAAATCTTGGCTTCTCTCTTCACACAGATGATAAGGGTGCCAATAAGTGCTCATTATGACAGTGGTTTTTATGAGGTAGACACCTGTTAAGTAGGAACTGGACTGTGACCATCATCTCATTTCCCACACACCACTAAACAGCTATCCATTTTTAATGACTTTGGGCCATCATTTCTAAGCCAGTAGTTCTAATATGGCCCAGGTTGGTATTGCTGTGTGTATTTAAGTTCCCTTATGTATGAGAATGAAACAAAATGGAATTGCTCACTTTTTTGCATATATACAGATTTTTACCATTTTAACCTAAGGAAGATTTATACAGTTTTCACACAGCAGCGAGATATAAATGCTAGTTAAGTTCCCATGGACTATAAACCAGGAGACAATGGAACATATCCAGGGACATACAGCAAGGTGTAAAAATTTCATGGTCTAAGGATATTGAAGTCATATAGAGTCTTTAATCCTATCACTGTGGAAGCATGTTAGAAATCAACAAAATATATTTGAAGATAATCCATGTATTTTCAAGTGCAATGTGACATTTAGCAGGAATCTTTGACTTAGCCATTGAAAGCCTCAGTACAGTTAAAAGACTGGAAAAACACAGAGGGCTATTGCAGAGAAGAAGAAATGCTCACTTTCGTACCAAAATATAAAGTGGTACCTTATGTTATGGTAAAATTAAAAATAATTTTGACTAAAATTATATTCCCACCTCTAAATTCAAGAAATATGTACACGTGTTTGGTGCATGAATGCTCAGTCTTGCCTGACTGTGATCTCATGGACTGTAGCCTGCTAGGCTCCTCTGTTCATGGAAATTTTCCAGGCAAGAATACTGGATTGGGTTGCCATTTCTGACTCTAGAGGATCTTCCCAACTCAGGGATTGAACCCTCATCTCCTGTGTCTCCTGTACTGGCAGGCTGATTATAGACTGCTTTGCCATCTGGGAAGGCCATACCCGTGTATAGGTATGTGGATGAAATATACATGCAGTCTTAATATTGTAGCCGTATTTGCACATAATTTTATGAAGAGAGACATACATGAATACATTGCAGCATTTCTGCAGACCACCTTACTACCGAATCATGCTACTGCCTGTACACTCCATAGAGTTTCTATATAGCATTTTTAAAACATAGCTCCAGACATATTAATACTTCAGTAAAATATCTTCAGTGACATCCTGTTTCCTATCATTTGTTAGCACAGAAGTCCATAGCCTACCCAGTCTATCTTTCTAGGCTTATCTTCAAATATCTCCATCCTTCCCTACAGGCACCTGTACCTTTATTCCAGATAGACTGATCATTACAGGTCCTGCACTTGCCAGCTCTGTATCACTTCTCATGTTACTCTTCCTGACTTAAACCCACCCACTCTGTGAGTCTGATTAGAAAATCTCTGTGAATTTTCCTAAATCCAAGTCGGGTGTTGTCCTCTGTCCTCTTATTCAAAATTAATATCTCCTTCATTAGTTCTCACAGAGAATAGTTTTACCTCTCTCATATCACTGGTCAACTGTGGAAATATTTTGTACTCTCTTATGATTGTATCTGTTCAAATGGTTATATTCCTAAGTAGACTTTAAGTTCCATGGATTCTGGGGATATACCCTTGGCAATTGGTCGACCGGAGACAATGCCCTGTTCTGACATCAATTGGTGCAGATTTGGGTCAAAAGCGAAATGGAAGTGGGGCAGTAAACAGACCCTAGGCAGTCAGCTGGTGAGTGAGAAAGCTCTAAAGAAATACTTTTGGATCACATTTTCTGCTTTGCTGATAGTTCACATTGCTTCCTTGAAAATATTTTTCATCTCTCCCTTAACTCAATAGTCATGTCAAATATTACACTTTAAAAAATTTTTGTTGAAAGGGTGTCACTTTTGGAGACTTTCCCCAGGTGTAAAGTCTGCTGATTCCACTTCCACTCTACATATCTTTGAGCCCCGAACTGTACAAATATGATAATGGAGATTCAGAGAGGCTTGCTGATGTTCTGTATTTCAGTAAGGAAGCCTAACATCCTGATAAAAATAAAGTCTGCTGTGATTTCTACATTTATAAACTGAGATGCCATCTGACAACTGGACGTCAATATGCAAATAGCCTCGCGATGATTTTAAGGTTCTTTCCCTGTAATTCCGGTGCGCACTGGCAGAAAGTCTCCTGTGCTTTTCACACATGTCCAGTGTAATTGTTCTAAATCTGATATGAACCTGTCCTCTGTCCCAGCGCTAACAGTAGTACTACAGGAACTAAATTGGGCTGGGAGAAATCAGCCTATCAACTCTTTCCAGAACAACCTCAACGGTTTTTCTCTATCTTTCTAATTTGGAACTGACATTGATGTTCAAAACCCTAGTGAATCAGCTCCAGCACAGACATCCCTGGTTTTGTGTGTGTAGACATGAAATGAGCTCTGGGTTATAGCTAATCAGCTGAATAACAATATCAGCATCTGCACAGTCTTCCTACTATTCTTAATATTGGTTAGGTTCCTATTTTGCTTTCCCATCTTCCATGAAGTTTCTTCGCATTATAACCTAACTCCCTATCTTGTACCTAGGTAGTTTCCAACTGCTGAGCTCCATTTCTTCTTTTTACGCTGCAAAATTTACCCTCATCATGTGGATATTCCCTTTTGCCTGCTCTGTATATGGAGTTTAGCAATCTTGCCAGGCCTTGCTTGGCTTTTCAACATGATTCTTTATCTGTGTGCCTCACGTAGAGGATTCCATTCTTTACTGCTCTCCTCCAGTACTTCTCTTGCTCTTATTTTTTTTTTTCATTACTAACAAAATATAAATTAAGTTTTATGCAATGACTTGTTTTAATTTGTTTTCTGTATTGAACTAAGCATTTCATGCAGTTTGGTGACACGTGATTAGGAAACCTTATTCATTTTTTGAGAAACACTATGTTAGGCAACCACTAGCCGGGACTTAATGGTTATCATCTCCTACTATTCATGCTCTTTATGATTGTCTCTCCTAAGTGGGGTCTAGGATTACTGACTTCCCTCTAAGAAATTGAAATGACACACATGATGGAGTGTTGCTGCCTGGGTTAGGTTATAAGGATACTGTGGATTCGATTTCGTCCATCCACCCTTGTTCCCTTACTCACTAGTTCTGAAAGGAGGTCAGCTAACCTGCAAGGAACACAGAAAATAGCCACAAGTTGAGCTCCTCAGTCCAATAGCCCATAGGGATTGAATCTTGCCAACGACTATGCAATTGAGTTTGGGAGCTTAGCTTTCCCTTGGAGTCCTCATGTGAGCACTAGCCTTGGCTAATTAGTACCTTGACCACGGGTTTACAAGAGACTTTGCAGCAGAGCCACCCAGCTACACCTTGCCAAGATCTGTGACCTATAGAAAATGTAAAATAACAAATGTTTATTGATTTATGCACTAAGTGTTGGAGCAAATATTAATAACAGGTAGCCAATACGGACATCAAATTCATGAGCTCTTGTTAAAAAGTATGACAATGAAGAAAAGTTTCTAGTGGTGAAAAGACTCCAATCCATCCTCTTGTCATTTATAGGAGGATAATAAAAGAGAGTTTCTCACTTGCCTCATCTGTCATTCCTATACCTCCTGACAATCATCAAACATAAAATATAAAAATTTCTCACTGCTATTCTTGTTTGAATAAAAAGGGTTATTGTAACACATTGCGATCAATAAATAATACACACCATATCTGCACTGGTTTTTTTAACTTTTTTTTTTGTATTTATTATAATGAGTGAAAAGCATCAACTTGTTCCTTACAGATCAGCTTCACTGATTTTATAAAGAATATCTTTTTATACACATTTACTCTTTTAAGGGGCTTCCCAGGTGGCTCAGAAGTAAAGAACCTGTCTGCCAGTGCTTCAGATGTGGGTTCAGTCCCTCAGTTGGGATATTCCCTAGAGAAGGAAATGGCAACCCACTCCAGTATTCTTGCCTAGGAAATCCCATGGACAAAAGAGCCTGGTGGGCTACAGTCCATGGGGTCACAAAAGAGTCGACACAACTTAGCAACTAAACAACAACAGCAAATCTTTTAAATCTTTTAAGACACTTCGATGTGCAGATTCTTCTCTAAGTTCTTAAAATTTTGAATTACAGAGACTCTTTCCCAAGATAAGCTTTCTTCCACATTTTGTTCTCCTGTGTGTTCTTTTTAATGACTATTTCACGTATCTTTTGCTGTTATATAAATCACCCCAAAACTTAGTGGGGAAAATAACTGTTTATGTGCCCATGATTCTGAAATTCGGGCAAAGATCATTCTTGTTCCATTGGCTGAGGTCCGTCATACAGTGCATTTGTCTGGGAGTTTGATTAGAGCTGAAACATTCAATGTGCCTCAGGTCACAGGAAATGTGCCTCAGTGGCTGTGTCTGCAACAGCTATGGGCTGTCCAGGCCACTCAAATAGCAGTGTAGCCAGAACATTTTACATGGTACATCAGGATTTCAAGAGATTGAAATGTGAAGCTGGCAAGCCTTTTTAGGGCAAGGCATAGAAGTAATGCATTGTCAACTCTATATTCTATTGATAAATTCCAAGGCCAACCTAGAATGTGAAAGAAGATACAGACAAGATCCCTGGATGGGAGGAGTGACATCTGTACCCAGGAATACTGATCGTCTTTAGGAATTATAGATCACATGCAGGAATATGAAGCTTTAGTTATGTGATGCTTATTCCTGATTATAGTTTCTAGAATGAAAAGCAATTTGGTAATAGGCAAGCAAAGCTTGCTGAACTTTAATGTATGTGTGTGTATATATATAAATATTTATACACATATGTATATGTATATTTATGCATAAATCAATATCAGCATTTACCTGCTCTGTATACTTGCAATTATAACACTAAGACCATAAATCCTAGAAAAGGTAGAAGAGAGTGGAACATTTTTAGATGGAGCAAGGGATATTAAATTCCCAAAATAAACACTTCCTGAGTAGCAGAGGAGTCAGCAGAAACTTTAAAGTTTCATAGAAAAAGACGATAAAAGGAAAGCATTGAGGGGAAAAGAGCAAGTAAAGGTAATCTTTAAAGAGTTAGGACATGCCTGTCTGTATAGTTTAAACAACTGAGAAGAGAGGCAGTTTCCCTGTCAAAAGATATTAATAAAAGAAATAGCCACATGATGGGTTCTAGAGATTTATGGTCCATGTTATGTTTTTTTTTTTTTTCAGCCCCTGTTGCTTCTAGAAGTATATATTATTCACATTGTTAAAAATACGGTGGTAGTGAGATAAACTGTGTTTGTAATCTTAAATTTTTAGCTTACTTTAAAATATGAAATCTTATCTTATTTTTGGAGGAGGATTGAGGAGGCTGCTATCAGTGAGTAAAAGTAAATGGAAGGACTTCTGTAAGTTATTTGAAATAGGATATAATGTGCGCATTCAGGGAGTTTGTGGAATCCTGGTATCAAAGAAATAAAAAACCACATTTGCCAGAAATTGGAATAAGATCATGCTCCTAGACAATTAGAATGGTATCCAAAACTTATACTATTTCTGCAATATTTATTTTGTATATTAATTGCAACTAAACCGTCTTTTCATCAACTAGTCCACAATTCTATGTACCATCTTTAACCAGCTAGTACATGATTTTTTCTCTAAGAATGATTGATACTAAGCAATTTATTAAGAAATGGTACTAAAATGTTGGTTTTATTTATGTATTTTAACATTTTCATTGATATGTAATTTTACACATTAAAATTCACCATTCAAGTATATAATGCGGTAGTTTTTAGCACATTTACAGAACTGTGCCAGCCGTTGCCAGTGCCAGTCTCAGCCACTCAGCCATGTCTGACTCTTTGTGACCCCATGGACTGTAGGCCACCAGGCTCCTCTGTCCATGGAGTGTTCCAGGCGAGAATACTGGGTTGCCATTTCCTACGCCGGGGGATCTTCCCCACCCAGGGATGGAACCTCCGCCTCTTGCATCTTCTGCACTAACAGGCAGATTCTTTACCACTGCATCCCTGGAAAGCCAACCCATTACTACAATTCATTTATAGGACATTTCCATCATGCCTAGGATAATTCTGGCACATTTTAGGAGTTGCTCTCCATTGCTGCTCAGTACCAAACACCCAGGTGGCGCTAGTGGTCAAGAACTCACCTGCCAATTCAGGAGACATAAGAGACTCAGGTTCTATCTCTGAGTGGGAAAGATCCCCTGGAGGAGGGCATGGCAACCCACTCCAGTATTCTTGCCTGGAGGATCTCATGGCCAGAGGAGCCTGGCGGGCTGCGGTCCATGGAGTCATTAGGAGTCCAATGGGATTGAAGTGACTTAGCATGCACTATGCAACGCACCCAAGTCTAGGCAACCACTGGTCTTTTTCTGTTACCAAAAATTCTCTTACTTTGTATTTTTCACAAAAATATCACACATTGCATTGTCTTAAACCTGATATAATGTTGTCAGTGTTTACCCATATTTTAAGATTGTGTGACAGCTTCATTATTCTTTACTGCTGGATAATATTCTATCATGTGAATATGTTTGTTTTATTCCACTCAACAGCTGACATCTGAATTGTTTCTACCTTTTGGCTATCGTGAATAATGCTGCTTTGATCACTCATGTATGAATTTATATATGGACAGAGATTTTTATACTGGCTATACCTATGAGTGAAATTGCTGGGTCATATAGTAACTTGACGGAGAAGGCAATGGCAAGCCACTCCAGTACTATTGCCTAGAAAATCCCATGGATGGAGGAGCCTGGTAGGCTGCAGTCCGTGGGGTCGTTAAGGGTCGGACACGACTGAGTGACTTCACTTTCACTTTTCACTTTCCACTTTCATACATTGGAGAAGGAAATGGCAACCCACTCCAGTGTTCTTCCCTGGAGAATCCCAGGGACGGGGGAGCCTGGTGGGCTTCCGTCTATGGGGTCACATAGAGTCGGACACGACTGAAGTGACTTAGCAGCAGCAGCAGCATAGTAACTTGATGTTTAACATTTTGAAGTTTTGCCAAAAAATTGTTTTCCAATGTGGCTTTACCATTTTATATGCTACTTTCAATGAGTGAGGATTGTAATTTCTCTCTATCTCCTTGCTACTACTTCTTTTTGATAATCATCTTTCTGGAAATGAATGGCATCTAATTGTGATTTTGATTTACATTCCCTAATGGCTACCAGGACTTCCCAGGTGGCTTGATGGTAAAGAATCCAGCTGCCAATGCAGGGGTTGTGGTATTGATCTGTGAGTAGCAAGAGTCCCTGGAGAAGGTAATGGCAGCCCACTTCAGTATTCTTTCCTGGGAAATCCCATGGACAGAGGAGCCTGGTGGGCTACAGTCCATGGGGTCAAAAAAGAGTCAGACACGGCTTAGTGACTAAGCAGCAGCAGCAGAATGACAAATAATCTTGAGCATCTTTTCTGGTGCTTATTAGGCAAGATGGAGAAATATCTGTTCTTTGCCCAGTCATTAATTGGATTAGTTGTCTTTGTTAATATATTCTGAAGATAGGTCTTTCCAATGTATGATTTGAGATACTAGCCTTCTGTGGGTTATCTTTTAATTTTCTTGGTGACACCATTGGGTGGCTGAGTTGAATGCAACTGAGCAAATGAGTACACAGAATTTTTTTGGCCAGGATTTTGTTGAGGATTTTTGCTTCTGTATTTGCAAGGTGTATTGATGTTTAGCTTTCTTGAAAATGTATTGTTTTCTTATCCATCCTGCAGTTTTCTTTTTTTAGCCCGATTTTGTTATCAGTTTTTGCTTCATAGAATGAGTTGGGAATTGCCCTGTCTCTTCAGTATATTTTGAAGACTTTGTGAAGGATTGATATTTATTATTTAAAGGGTTAGTGTGATTCACCAGTGATGCCATGGCGGTCTTGGCTTTTCTTTTGTGGGGGTTATTTATTACTAACTCAAACTTTTTACTTGTCATGATACTTTCAGATATTGTACTTTCTTTTGAGTCAGTTTTGGTAGATTTTGCTTTTTTAAAGGAATCTGTCCAATTCACTTATTTAATTTTGTTAGCTAAAAATGCCTCTAGTATTTCCTTACTTTTTTTGTTTTTTGGCCT
Source organism: Moschus berezovskii (assembly GCF_049115385.1). Classification (NCBI taxonomy): domain Eukaryota; kingdom Metazoa; phylum Chordata; class Mammalia; order Artiodactyla; family Moschidae; genus Moschus; species Moschus berezovskii. The sequence continues at coordinate 7,127,005 of NC_142467.1, read as the reverse complement.
TTGTAAATTCTGTAGTAATTCCCCCTGTTCCTGTCATGATTTTAGTAACTCTTCTTTCTCTCATAATCGATCTAGCTAAAAGTTTGCTAATTTTGTTAACATTTTCATGAATTATTTTTTGTTTTATTGATATTATTTTATTTTATTTTCTGTTTCCTTTATTTTCACTGCATTGCCTTATCTTTGCTTTGAGTTTGCTTAGTTTTCTCTTCTTTTTCTAATTTCTTATGGTCTAATTTCTTTAGCTGAATTTAGTATACGTTGATTTTTAGTGTTTTTATTTTCATTGGTCTCCAAAATATTTTCTAATTAATTTACTTTCAAGTATTTTATAATTTTCCATGATTTTTTTTCATTTAATTATCATTTAGGAGTCTGTTTATTTGTAACTGTCCTAAATTGCTTTTTGTTATTGAATTATAATTTAATTACATTGCATTTAGACACATATTTGGTATTTTATTTATTTTTTATTTATTGAAGCTTGTTTAATGGCTTAGCATACGGTCTTTTCTGTAGAAAGTTCTGTGTGGACCTGAGAAGAATGTGTATTCTACTGCTATTGGGAGAAGTGTTCTATACATATTTCTTTTATGTTTTTAATTAAATTGAATTTTATTTTATTTTTATTGAAATATAGATTTACAATGTTGTGTGAGTTTCAGGCATACATAAAAGTCATTCAGTTATACATACTTATATATCTATTTTTTTAGATTCTTGTCCCTTATAGGTTATTACAAAATATTAAATATAGGTCACGATGCTATAGAGTCCTTGTTGATTATCTATTTTATATATAGTAGTGTGTATAAGTTTGGAGAAGGAAATGGCAACCCCCTCCAGTGTTCTTGCCTGGAGAATCCCAGGGATGGGGGAGCCTGGTGGGCTGCCGTCTATGGGGTCGCACAGAGTCGGACACGACTGAAGTGACTTAGCAGCAGCAGCAGTGTGTATAAGTTAATCCCAAACTCTTAATTTATCACTTTTTCTCCACTAATTCATAACCAAACATCTGATTTCTGTGTCTGTGACTTTACTTCTGTTTTGTATATAAGTTCATTTGTAATTTTTTTTCAAGATTCCACGTCTAAGCAATATTATATATTTGTCTTTTTCTCTCTGGCTTACTTCACTTAATATAATTATGTCCAGGTCCATGTATGTTGCTTCAAATGACATTATTCCATTCATTTTTATGGCTGAGTCTTATTCCATTGTATAACTATATCAAACCTTCTATTCACATTTATTATTTCTAATTGATTTATAGGGTTTACAAGTTTCTTTGCTGATCTTCCATTTTTTCTTTCCATCACTTAAAGTAGGCATATTGAAGTCTGTAACAATAATTGTTCAGTTTTATATTTCTCCCTTAATTATTAGTTTTTGTTTCATGTTTTGGGAGGCTTTTTTCATATTTATAATTTGAAATTAATTAAAATAAAGGCAGCATACTAAAATCATGCAGTGTACCTGAAGACTGCTCAGAAGGTACTTTCTTGATAAAAATATCAAAGTTGTTGTATAGATAAGAAAATAATGAACATTTGGTTTGATTACAGTATTTGCTCAAAGAATGTAAACTAAATAGACTACAGTTTTTTGCTGCTTTTTTTTTCTCACTGGGTCCAGATAATATATACCAGATTGGGATATTAAAATTACTCCAACTAATAATGTTTTCACATTCTGTCAGTTAACTTACCCTTTTAAAATGTGAATAGTTTATACATTATTTGCACTGATGAAAAAGGTTTTATTAATTTTATTTCTCTTATCAGTTTTAGCAAGTTTATTTGCACTTGTTTGAACATAGTCCACAACTATGTCTATTACACTGAAATGAATCAACACGTGCCTATGCATTTGAAGCACTATATTAACATTACAAATTTCTTCCATTGCTAAAGTACACTTTCCTCTATTTAAAGTGTATTTATGACATGGAACTATAAAAAATAATCATACACAAGTTGAAGAAAAAACATCATGACAAGATAATTTATACTAGTGAATATATTATTTACAAATAAATAATTTTGAAAACAATGAGATCAAATAAAACTGAAAGTCAATCAAAAAATAGAGGCTGTGTATTAGTAGCATAAACCAAAAACAATGACAAAGTAATGTCAGTGGGGATTTATATTGAACTGAACTCTGGGAGGGTGATAGGATAGATCAGAGCATTGAATTTAGAATGAGCTATTCATATGGGAAAGCAAAAAAAAAAAAAATAAGTATAGATTCTAGCCATATAAAACTGTCAGCTTGAAAATATACTGCTTGCATGGTCAATCACTTGGATAGCATCATTCTGTGATATATTAAATATAGAAGCTATTTCTTATAGCTTTTGAAGTATGACAAACAAAACATTCAGAAATCTTTTTTTATGGTATTTTCAATGAAAGAAAACTACAATGAAATTCATCCAAGCTAATATTAGAAAATGATAGGTATTAATGTTCTCTTTATTCTTTTAATAATTTATAATACATACTGAAGTCTTACTACATAATCAAATAGTATTTATCATTTGAGATTACAAGTAGCTTTCCAATTCTATATAAAATTCAGCAAGAGAAATTAATTCAACTACTGGTTCAAAGTTCTATAATATAAACTTTAATTCAATTAAAAATACAGTATTGAAATAGGAAAGCAAAATAAATCTATTTTCACATCTCTTTTTGTTTCCCAAGTTCTGTGTTATAAGATAGTCTGCACAGGTAAACTATAGGGAAATATCAATATGTCAGTTTTATCAGTTGATATTTATTTTTAAATGCTCCTTAAATGATAGGACCTTATACTAGCTTTTGGAGCAATTAAATCTTAAAAATGTTAATTAACTTTCAGAAAAAACAGTGGACATACCTTATCTTGTTTTCATAGTGTGTCTGTTAGTTTGGATAGACATTTTGAAAATAAACAGCCTGGATATTTGAAATGGACAGAAAGAAAGTGAATAAGAAAACCTCTGAAGGAAAATAGGAAATATTGTGGTCTACTGAATATTTGAATTATACTTGACTAGTTTACCAGAGATGTGTCAAAGATTCATGTTCTGCTGAAATTTCATTTTTCTCTTCATTCTATGAACTGAGATGCTCTCTGCATGTAAATAGCTCTGTGGTGTGTTTTTGATATCACGGTCACTTTGTGACTCTAAAAATTAACGCTATGTAAAACCAGAAAATAGGGATCCCTAACTGGGAACAGAAAAATGTTTTTATTTTTACTCTGTTTGTACCCTCTATACATTGGTGAAATCTGCAAATACAGTCACCAGTTATATAGTAGTTATAAAATTCCCATATATGTGATCTTGGCTTGAGATTGAAAGACAAGATTACATTCATATTCCACAATATAAAATGCCCATTTTCAGGACCGATTATGAATTTTGTAAGCAATGAGATTTGGCATGCATGCTTTATTGAAAATCTCCTTAACAAATAATATCCTTTTTTCCCAGGGATTTTTGGTGTTGAGGGAAAATGCTTTCAGAGGACAATTTGTGGTTAATGTCTTTCCATGGGTAAAATCCCACTGAGAAGTGCTCGAGCTAACTTGCCCTGGGTTGTGTTCCAACTTAGTTTAAGGGACTTTAGGGGACACACTCCTGCTGATTCCACTGTTCTTTCCTGTCTTCCTTTTTTTTGTAATCTTGACCCAAAAACTATTTTAAGTGATGTCTGATTTGGCTTCCTATGGTTCTCAAATGTTCGCTGGTAAAGGGTTATTGAAAGAATGTGTGACTCTCCCTTTCTTTTCTTGAATTCAGAGTTTCTGATGTTGATATTAATGTGAAAGGGTCATCCACAAAGAGGCAAAGCACACTAATGTTGTAAGGCTTCTCAGCTCTTTCCCTTTATCACAGCTGGGGGACTCCAAACCGTTGGGATCAAATATCCTCTGTCACCTCCTTAAAAATACGAACATCTGTGTCATCATTGGCCTGTAGGCTGTCAGGCTTATTCCTAAAGTATTCCTCTCTCTGTATAGTCCATCGACTGAACGCTACAGAACTGTAAGATTTTCAGGCTAAAGGGCACCTTAAAGGTCAAATAGTCCAACCCCTTTACTTTATGGAGTTAGGAAATTGAAGCCTATGCTGAGTAGGTTATTTGTCGTAGTGTGGACAAAGGCACAGAAAGGGAAGAGAAAGTGGTATCTCTGTCTACAACCAGGGGACTCTACTTGGCATTTGCATTAGTGTTACTTTCCCCCTGTCTCCTTAATACTTTCCTATCTTATCAAACCTCGCCCAGATCCTAGGGAATCCTCTGATACAATACCTGAGTTGAAGAGGTAACAGGGTTTAACATTCAGGACACACTGAACAGAGGTTTAAATTACAGGAAGCTTAAAAATGTCTCAAGTGTTTTTTTTCTAAGCATATTATATTACTAATCTAATTTCCATATCATGAAAAAAATGGTAGTTTGTTTTTTTTTCATCCAAGTCTTTGGTGAAATAGAGTACTGTCTTAGCTAGATCCCTGTAGGAGTAGTGAATAGGATTCTCAGTGGAGGATGTCTACCACAATTGACTTTATAGGCAACTTAGTTTTTTAAAAATACATTCTGACTTAAAAATCACCCTGAGGACTTCTGAGAGAAAAAACAACTCAAGATCTTTAGTTACATAGTTCTTTAAGGTATAGGATAACTTGAAGCTAAATGACTCAGCATGAATCATGTAAGTAATGCCTTTTGGTAAATTGTACTCATATGAGGACTTGTATGAGTAACGTAATAAATTCTTCCTACTAGAGTAATAACATTTCAACTGAAGGGAGACCAGAAATAAAGGAATAATGTGATTTATTTTTGGTGGTGTGGCACAAAAATATCTATTCCAGGGAAGAGGAAAGGATAATAATCTTCTTTTGATTTTTAAGTAGAATAGAAAACATGCAGAGAACCACAGAGAAAGACTGGCCGATAGACTATTTTCCTAAATATGTTCAAAGGGATACAAAAGCTTTAAGAGATATCCAGTCTGAACTTCTTCCAAATAAAGATGGAAGAAACATTGATTTGTTCTTGATGTAAATGCTTTCCATAAAGGTGAATCTACTTCTTAATGAAGTAGTCTCTTCAATTCTTAGCTAGGAATTTTAATCTTCTTTCATAGATGAGGTGAAAATCTATATCCATGTATTAATATCTATTTCAAATATATACCTTGTCCTTTTCTACAAATTTTAGGTCAAACTTGGAAAAGAGTATTTTCAGTACTGATGCTCATTTCCATTTATCTATGATAGTGAATGAAACTGAAAATATTAAATATCCACAGCTAAAGAGAGATATATCAATAACCTCAGATATGCAGATGACACCACCCTCATGACAGAAAGTGAAGAACTACTAAAGAGCCTCTTGATGAAAGTGAAAGAGGAGAGTGAAAAAGTTGGCTTAAAGCTCAACATTCAGAAAACTAAGATCATGGCATCCGGTCCCATCACTTCATGGGAAATAGATGGGGAAACAGTGGAAACAGTGGCTGACTTTATTTTTCTGGGCTCCAAAATCACTGCAGATGGTGACTGCAGCCATGATATTAAAAGACGCTTACCCCTTGGAAGAAAAGTTATGACCAACCTAGAGAGCATATTAAAAAGCAGAGACATTACTTTGCCAACCAAGTTTCATCTAGTCAAGGCTATGGTTTTTCCAGTGGTCATGTATGGATGTGAGAGTTGGACTGTGAAGAAATCTGAGCACCGAAGAATTGATGCTTTTGAACTGTGGTGCTGGAAAAGACTCTTGAGAGTCCCTTGGACTGCAAGGAGATCCAACCAGTCCATCCTAAATGAGATCAGTCCTGGGTGTTCATTGGAAGGACTGATGTTGAAGCTGAAACTCCAATACTTTGGCCACCTGATGTGAAGAGCTGACTCATTTGAAAAGATCCTGATGCTGGGAAAGATTGAGGGCAGGAGGAGAAGGGTACGACAGAGGATGAGATGGTTGGATGGCATCACCGACTCAATGGATATGGGTTTGGGTGGACTCTGGGAGTTGGTGATGGACAGGGAGGCCTGGCATGCTGTTGTTCATGGGGTCGCAAAGAGTTGGACACGACTGAGTGAATGAACCAAACTGAATTGATCATTATAAAGCTTTATGGTTTTATAGCTTTATGAGAGTAAAAATTCTTAAAGGAGAAATACATAAAACTAGCATATTCATATATAGTCAAATTATTTCATTTTAATTGACACGTTCACAGTGAACAGAGTATTTTCACTGATAGTGTTGGTTTATCTGAAGAATCTTGGAGCGTTTTATTTCTCAAAACTCTAAAATTATTGCTTATCCAACATTATTTAGTGTGAAATACAACAGTTTTTAAGTTTTATAATGGAATGTTTGGTCTCCTGTATTTGGTTTTCAAATTTGCCTACTATAAGTAAGTGTTCTGTTTAAAAAAAAAAATTGTGTTTTAAATGTTTAAACATTTGTATTGTTTCAAAAGTGGTTCATAATGACACAATGTGAGGGCCCCATGCATTTCCATTGATTGTCATGTTCAACCATTCAAATGTATGAGAGGCAGAGAATCTAGATGATATTAATGCTTTGATTAGGAAAGCATTAGGAAACTTTATTTTGCAATTTGAAAACATCACTTTGAACACTTAGACCTGACTATCCAGGATACAGATGCAAATGATGGTAAGATGTCATGTTCTCCAGTAAACTCGAGTCCATACAAGCCTGTGAATCTTTCATAGCCAGGTAGAAGAAAGCTCTCCTAACTCTGAAATTCACTAGCCTTTAGGTTTACAAAAATTTTGACTGAAAAAAATTTAGATTACGTAAGAATCCCATGGAGTGCTTGTTTAAAACACAGAATACTTGACCCCTTTCAGAGCTGACAACTTGCATGTGAGACTTATAGAGTAGCACAAAGCTCCATACTCAGAAGGGCCTCCCACATTTGCTTGAATGCTCTGCTTCTTAGTAATTTTATTTTGAACTAATGTTTTGTAAATGAAGTCCAACGAGACCCAGCATGTGCATTACCAAAGAACATACATGCAAATGTGTTTGCCTTCTAATTCTTATCACTCCATTCACACATAGCATTTGTGATGCTCCATGACACAGAATTCTGCTTTGTGATGGCTGGGAATTCAGACAGACTCAAATAAATACAGGGTTAGCATGTTACAGCTACAAAATAAGCAGAGGAACAGGGAGCTCTGCGACGGGTTTATTCAAATTTCCTTTAAATCAGAATTTGCTTTCAATGTAAAGGAAGTGAAAATCTAAGGAACATGAGCAATCAGGAAACTCCATTATATCTTTTCCTACCTTTGTTACTTCCCTGTGTGTCCAACCACTTATGCTGAAAATGATGACATGGGCAGAAAGGGAAAGATTAGACAATCCATAGCTTATTTCCTTTCTGTCCTTTCTTACTCATCGCTAAGCCTCAGGTAGAAAGTTCTGGCAGACTGTGTGCTTATCAGGAAATGAAATAACAATCAAGTTAGTTTTGTGGAGAGTTTAACATTTCTAGTAAGATTGAAATACATTAATGGGTACCATATTCACTAAAATTAGGAATTGCATAAATTAAGTAAATTCCATATACGATTAAATGCATTTTAAACTGGCATTACACAATATAAAAATGAATACAAAATTCATGCTACTTTACATTTTTATTTTTTATTTCTTTGAAACCACATTAAATAGCAAACAGCAAATATGGCAAGATGAGCGAGAAGGCCAACAGTGCAAAGAAAATGAGATTATATTTTTCTATTTAATGGCACTTTTCTCCTTTTTAAACAAGAGCACACATGTTTTCATTTTGCACTAGATGCTGAAAATTACTATTTCAGTTGGTCTAGAATAGATTTGGACACCTGCATCTTTAACAAGCTGTGATGCTTTTTAAACATAGAACATACTGTCCCTAAACCTCTCTTTTGATTCTTGTGAAATATACCCTTGTATTATTATTTGTATTTACATGAATATAGCTCTGATCACATAAGACAGTAAGGTTCATTGAGGTAAGATATATGAAATACTTCAGGTATTCTACAGTGTTTAGCTGCCTATCTTCCATTGGGCATCTTTTTAGAAAACATTTGTTATATAGTAAAATTATATCGATATCTGAAAATAGTTTAATAAAGTAGGAGTGAATAAAACAATTTACCAATAAGATTACATTTATAGAAAAAAATGTCCACTGTAACTGTCATGACTTACTTTTGCATGAAAAAGTGAAATTTGCGCAGGCATGTCCCACTCTTTGTGACCCCGTGGACTATACAGTCCATGGAATTTTCCAGGCAAGAATACTGGAGTGGGTAGCCATTCCCAACTCCAGGGGATCTTCGCAACCCAGGGATTGAACCCAGTTTTCCTCCACTACAGGTGGATTCTTTACCAGCTGAGTCTTTTGCAAAGTATCCATTAAAATAAGTGTTAAAATGAGTCATTTCCATATATAAATTGTAAACATAAAATATTTTTCCAAATTATTCATGATTTAAAGAAACTATTGAATATATCGGGACTTACTTGCTGACTGAGATGGTAAACAATGTACCTGCAATGCAGGAGACCTGGGTTTGATCCCTGGGTCAGGAAGATCCCCTGGAGAAGGAAATGGCAGCTCACTCCAGTATTCTTGTCTGAAGAATTCCAGGGACAGAGGATACTGGCAAAGTACAGTCCATGGGTCGCAAAGATTCAGATATGACTGAGCGATTTATCACTTTCATTTTCATTGGATACATAATACAGATTCATGCTTTAAAACAAGATTTCCTGAAATAATTTTATTTGCACAAATGTTTTTCTAGTGAAAACTCACTATATTAAACAATTATTGGCTGAACTCTTCTCTGAGAGAAAGAACAGGGGAGCCAAGTTCCATCCTCCAGGCTTTAGCCTGCTTTCCTATCTACAATCTGCATTACAGAATTGGAGAAAAAAATGTTAATTTTCTAAATAATTTAATCACTGTATGGTCGCCCTCCCCCCAAATCTTTCTTATGAGGTTTAAAATACGCCAGTCCCCCATGAAATCTTTCTTATGAGGTTTAAAATGGGCATCTTATCTTTTAACGTAAATTATATTTATCTTCACTTTTAAATTAAGCCAAATGTCGTGGAAAGACTGAGGGGAAGGTTCTGACCATTGGTAAGATGTTAAGATGTTAAAACACTTTTAAAACAGGCCTACTAATTTTTAGAAAATAATTATTTAATAATTGGAATTTAATAAATTCAAAACCAGTGGCTACCTGAGTCACCTGTGAGATTGAACTTCATTTTTTTTTTTTTTTTTGTAAAATAAGTGCACAAAACAAGGGATAATTTAGTTAGGAGTTTTACCTTCTAATCTTACAGAATGAAGTCCCTAGAAACAGTCTCTTACAAATGAGAAAGTGTGAAGTTATTCATAAATTCAGCAGCCCTTTTAAAAAATGTGTAATAAAGCATTTTATGTATGAATGCTCCAGAGGGTATAATCATTGAATACTTATTAAAGATTACATATGGGCTTTAGTTCTGTGAAAAGGTGATCTGAGTAATAACAGGTTGTTGGGTAGGAAGAGCTCAAATACTTCCAAGTATTTGAGACCAATTATCTGAAAACTCAGGAGGACTTCAATGATAGTTCATAATTACTCATTTGGAGCGGTAAGTCAGTTGGGTTAAACATCCCTATTTAAATACTGTCATAAATATGGTTGGTCAAGGTAGATGAAAGCGAGTTTGCGCCTGCAGGTCTGCCGTCTGTTAACAGCCCCAAGCCAGAGACCCCGATCAGCTTCTACAGTCCTGAGAAAACTGTGCTATTTTATTCGGGACTACTTTTTTTTTTTTTTTCCCAGAAAACATAACATACCCTACCTTTCATAAATCTTTGACTTCATAAGTTTCCTCTCTTGATCTAAGACTGCAGTTTCTATGGTAGTACTTTCATTAGTATAATCAACTGATTTTGAAGTTGTAATGGGATTTTGTCAAGTTACTTGACATCTTCAGACAGTAGTTTCTTCTGTGTGTAGAGTGTGATTGAATGGCACTACAGAGGATTTTGAGTAAAGGTTTATGCAAATGAGCATGTTTTGCAAAGGTTATGTTCCATAATATGCTGTGCTTAGTCGCTCAGTCGTGTCCGACTCTTTGCAATCCTATGGACTGCAGGCCTTCAGGCTCCTCTGTCCATGGGATTCTCCAGGCAAGAATACTGGAGTGGGTTGCCACGACCTCCTACAGAAGATCTTCCCGACCCAGGGATTGAACCCAGGTCTCCTGCATTTACCGTGTGAGCCACCAGGGAAAGGGATTCTGCCAGTCCAAATTATCCATAATAATAACCATTCATTGTAGTTTAAAATTAAGAAACTGGGATAAGGAAAAGCTTTGCATTCTGATAATTTAATAGGATGTTTTTCTTATTGTCTATCAATACAGGCTTTTGAAAAAAATATGTACCTTTAAAAATTCGTTGCCTTTAATATAAATATACCTCTTATTGGCGCTAAAAATCTGGAAATGATTTTAGAGTCAATTTGCTGAAAAGCTTGACATGGCATTTGGTGAACATGATGGAAGATAAAGTTCATGGGGGGGAAGTTGGTCATGAATAGCTGAGATGATCTGAAGTAATAAAAACATTGATGAATCCATCACTGTGCTCCCCGGCCTGTGAAGGAGAGCTGGGTAGTCGTACAGAATGTTGTCTCGCACCCACAATTCCATTACTATTGAAAACGAAGGTAGTGACCTTGTCAACAGTGGACGTACGCGTTTTTCCTTGCTTAATAAGAATCAGATATTTAGGCTGCGATGTTCAGGACTATCTCAGGGAGAATGAGATTTCAGGGCTTCTCATTCTTCATTCCCTTAACTCCTTGCATCCACACATCTAATCACGGTATGTGAACTTACCTTTTACTTACACATGTCTGCTCATGTGCATGTGTATGCAGAGTGTCCAGTTCAGTAGTTCATTACAAGAGAACTTGACGTATTTAAAATTTCTTTCATCGCTATCCTAATTAAAAAAATCTCTGACACTCAAAACAGACTGATAATGATCTAATGATAGTTCAGTGTGATATTATGCTCCCCTTGCAACTTTTATATACCCAAACATAGCTTTGATCATTATTTCCAAAGTCAGCAAAGTTTTCTCTTTTTTTAACTTTTTATTTGATATTGGAATATAGCTGATTAACAATGTTTTGATAGTTTCCAGTGCACAGCAGTGCAACTCAGCCACACATATACACATATATCCATTTCTCCCCCAAACTTCCCTACCATCTGGGCTGCCAAGTAACACTGAGCAGGGTTCCCTGTGCAGCAGAACAGTCAAAGTTTTCTGACATGAGAAATGTGTTATGCTGCTAATTCCTCATTGCAACCTCTGCTTTACTGTCCATCTTTTATCCTATATTCATTTAATCATTCTAAAAACAATTTTGGATCGAAGATGAGCTGTTTCAAACACTCTTTCTCTTCTCTTTCTGTTATTATGGCCCTCCACTTCATTCCGTGGAGCAAATGGATGAGACAGGAAATCTTAAAGGAACCCTGTTCACTGTTGACCGGTACACAAATACATCCAGTAAATAAACATCCAGAAACGGCTTTTAGGGGCTAAAGAAATGTACCAGCGTGAGCAAATATGACATGCTAGATCTTCCATGTAAAATGAAACAGCCCGACAAGCATTTCGCTCTCTCCCCGCTTTCATAACCCTGATAATTTTTCCAGGCACCATGTGATGCTACTAAATATATATTTACTCTATAACTATCCAGAACAAAGGAATATGGGAAGTAATATTGTTGATACATGAAGTACAAGACATTCTCACTTGCCCTTTCCCAGTTGTGCTGGTACTTGCTGACAGTTGTAAAAACTAGTTGTTGTCATAAGCAGAGACAACCCAAAGGCACGCAGGGAATAAATGTATGCTATAATAATAACAAGGTGCCACTTTAAAAAAAATTTGTTTTCAGCTTAGGGCTACATTTAAACCTTCAGGTACAGTTCATGAAACTTATAATGTGGGAGAGTTAGTACTGCTAGTGTCTTTGAGAGTCTCTAGGGAAAAAGACTCTGAGATATTGTTATCATTATTACCATCTTGCTAACTGAATCACAGTTAGTGCCTTGGTTACTACACCTAAGGGAATGACTTACTACCCTCTAGGTTGAAATAGAGGACAAAATGAGATTCTTTCATTGTCAGGAGGTGGAAAAAATTCAGGACGTGCAAAGGAAAAGACATTCTATTCAACGGCAATCTTTTAAAACTAGAGAACTAAATTAATCAGAATCAGTCCTCCACTTGGCCGTATAAATTCACTGAGCATACATTTCAACTAAAATGAAAGCAGATGGAAATTTTTGTACGGTTAGGTACATTCTTTCTTCTAAAACATACTCATGCTTTGCTTTCATAAAAATGCAAAAACAAATGCAAAATAAAGCAAGCAAGAAGATTTCATACCAAAGCAGAGCTGTACTTGAAAACGAGAGAAGGTGAATGTGCCACAGTCTGCATCATTTTTTTTCTCTCTCAGTCACTTGAGTTGTAAAATTGTAAGATGCCGTTGAAGGAATTCAGTCAAATAAAGTAAAAGGAATATTGATGAAAACGCTTCATTCTTATTGATTCCTGAATATTGAAGTGTAAATATGTAGACTTCCTTCAAACCCTTCAGTTCAGTTCAGTCGCTCAGTTGTGTCCGACTCTCCGCGACCCCATGAATCACAGCACGCCAGGCCTCCTGTCCATCACCAACTCCCGGAGTTCACTCAGACTCACGTCCATTGAGTCGGTGATGCCATCCAGACATCTCACTCTCTGTCGTCCCCTTCTCCTCCTGCCCCCAACCTTTCCCAGTATCAGAGTCTTTTCCAGTGAGTCAGCTCATCGCATGAGGTGGCCAAAGTATTGGAGTTTCAGCTTTAGCATCAGTCCTTCCAATGAACACCCAGGATTGATCTCCTCTAGAATGGACTGGTTGGATCTCCTTGCAGTCCAAGGGACTCTCAAGAGTCTTCTCCAGCACCACAGTTCAAAAGCATCAATTCTTCGGCGATCAGCTTTCTTCACAGTCCAACTCTCACATCCATACATGACCACGGGAAAAACCATTGCCTTGACTAGACGGAAACAGTATCAGACTTTATTTTTGGGGGCTCTAAAATCACTGCGGATGCTGATTGCAGCCATGAAATTAAAAGACACTTACTCCTTGGAAGGAAAGTTATGACCAACTTAGATAGTATATTAAAAAGCAGAGACATTACTTTGCCAACAAAGGTCCGTCTAGTCAAACCCTGTAGATGGAACTAAATGTTCCAACTTTAAATATCTGGAAAGAAAATATAAAATATGTTACACTTGAACCTGAAATATACTGTTTTGGTGACACACTGGGCCCTTTGATAATGACCTATTTTGCTCAGGAATTGTATTTTTTATTCCTTTTCCTTATGTAGCTCATTTTTGTATTTGATCCCTATTGTGACCCTCATTTATTTTTAAACTAATTATTAAGGACTTGTCTGTTTGAAGCAGTTCACTGTGGACTGGGCAGATAAAAACGTTCTCAAAGTCAAACTTGGCATGTGATTTTGCATTTCTTTGCTAAATTATCTTGGTCTGAGAAATGGTTAAAAGATGAAAGTGCCACTGGGACAGTCTTCTCAAGTACTTTTCAACTAAGCATTAATGATATGTGCTTTCAAAACACTTGAAATATGTTTAAAAATAAACTGGGATGCTTTCTAGGAAGATACAGGAAAAAGTGGTTTCAACTGAAAGAGGTGAGCATTGACTTTAAGTGTAAACCAGGAAAACAAAAGAAACTGTCCTTGATCATTTACTCAGCACTGGAGGCAATAATCAATTTCCTCAAATCAGTTACACCGTTGAAGAGTGATGGCAGACAGCAGAGGCTTTATCAGCAAACCTGTGTATTTTGTATCAGTTTGTCTCTTTGTATTTTTAGACATAAATCTTTTACCTTAGAGCTTGCGTTCAGTCAAGTTCTCTCCTCCCTCAGGTACTGAAACACAACGGGATTTGTGGATTTTGAACAACTGAGGGAAAGATTGTAATCTGAGTAAAAATTTATATTATTATAAGAAGTTTTATACTTTAACAAAGATGCATCTTCACTTCAGTCAATGGAGTGTTTGGACAATTTAGGAAAAAAATGATATAAACTGCATCAAATTACATTTATGTCATATGAGGATATTAATGTAGATAGCTGGGAATATTGATCAGTTTTATAATACATACTTGTGCAAATGCATTTTATGTACCGTGTATATTATTGGCGAGCAGTGTCACAAGCACGTCTATTTTCCACTCTTCATATCGAATCAAGAATGTGGTATTTTGACTCATGCCAGATTAGAAACAGCAATATTTTCTGTCGATTTTCTCATCGAGCTCTCATATTTCCTGTTTTGAAAGCTGTCATAGTGAACTTAACATCAAAGTTTTCAGATAATGTATTTTCCAACATTATTTCGGACTAACATTTTCACTGTGTTTTGTCTGATAACTGAATAGATATAAACTTCTTAATGATATGGAGTAAGGATAAAGAGGACATGAAAGCTATTGATTGAAATATGAATTTAGCTCTCAAAGAGCACAAATATAAAACAATAGAAATCAGATCACAGAATATCTCTATTTTCTTATCTTTAGTCTATTTCAAATTGATAGATAACAAAATGCCAAGCTATAAATAGTTCATATAGTGAGAAACACTTAAATTGCATAGGACCTTGGCTGATGGATTTTATTGTATAAAATGTGACTCAGTTTTGCTCTTCTAGTTAACTTGAAGGCCATCACAAAATAGTAAATATAAAAAAACTTGAGACATTACTAAATACCAACTGTGGTTGGTAGTTATACATTTATCTTAAGCTTGACGCAAGTTATATTTCCGCCAAGTAACCAGGTGTACAGTATGAAGGATCCACTTCCATTTTAAAAAGTGACCTGTTAAAATAATCATTTGTTTGATAAATTTACAATGTGTAGAAGGCAAAATCATCTAATTGAATATGAGTTTGCCAACCATGAAAGATACACCACACCCATTTAAGAAAGCCTTATAAAGTAATAATTTTGTTACTTAAAAATTTAGTGGTAAGAAATATGTGTATTATGTGTGTATGGGTGTGTATCTCTCTCCATAAGAGACCACTTAAAATGTCTATACATTCATCAAACTTATCATTGTGATTTTTTATTGTTTTATTTGGTTTCACTGTACTGTGCTATTGTGTGCATTTTATAGTTATTGGGGGCCTAATCCTTGCTTTGTCTACTGTGCTGTACATGGAGTAGTTATATTGGGTAATTTGTATATATTTGTTCCTCTCATGCCATATAGTTGCTTGCTAAAATTATACATTTAATGTTTGCTTGAGCCATTAAATTTTGTGAATGCTTTCTTGTTGAAAGTCATTATTATAATAAGTGGATATTATCCTATCATTTCCATCCCTGAATGGAGGATATCATTATGAGAATTTTCCAATGGATGATCTAAAGAAAAAATTTGATTATTTGTGTTTGAAGGAAATGCAAAGAGATTTGCATTCCCAAGTGATGGATAGTGCTGATGTATAAAATTGTGTCTTACTTTTGCTTTATTTGAGATATTATTTTGGTCTCAAAGAAAAAAGCAATTTTCAAAAGTAAAGTAAAAACTATTTATCTACATTAATAGATACGTGTTGTGATTAGTAGACCATTCAAAAACTAGTGACTTTATTTCTTAATGCCCAAGGTTAGAGAAGGGAGCAAAGTATACGCTGATGATTTCAATAATCTTGCATATACAAAACTAGACGTTTGGAAACCAGCATCACACATGATTCTACACATATTATCAAGAGGCATGTATACTTAACTTTAGCTCAAATATATTGTTACACATTTGTGTTGAAAGTATTAAGTTCAAACGGGTATTTATATACTATAATCAACAATCTAATCATATGTTTAAATTGTCAGAAGTCAATTAGCAGTGCCCTACAATATGTTTGAATTTTGACTGTAAGTAAACTATCATCCCCAAGAAAAAGAAATGCAAAAAGGCAAAATGGCTGTCTGAGGAGGCCTTCCAAATAGCTGTGAAAAGAAGAGAAGCTAAAGGCAAAGGAGAAAAGGAAAGATAAACTCATCTGAATGCAGAGTTCCAAAGAATAGCAAGGAGAGATAAGAAAGGCTTCCTCAGTGATCAATGCAAAGAAATAGAGGAAAACAATAGAATGGGAAAGACTAGAGATCTCGTCAAGAAAATTAGAGAAGGGAACATTTCATACAAAGATGGGGACAAAAACAGACAGAAATGGTATGGACCTAACAGAAGCAGAAGGTATTAAAGGTGGTAAGAATACACAGAAGAACTTTACAAAAAAGATCTTCATGACTCAGAAAACCATGGTGGCGTGATCACTCACCTAGAGCCAGCCATCCTGGAATACGAAGTCAAGTGGGCCTTAGGAAGCATCACTACAAACAAATTTAGTGGAGATGATGGAATTCCAGTTGAGCTATTTCAAATCCTAAAAGATGAGGGTGTGAGAGTTCTGCAGTCAGTATGCCAGCAAATTTGGAAAACTCAGCAGTGGCCAAAGGACTGGAAAAAGTCAGTTTTCATTCCAGTCGCAAAGAAAGGCAATGCCAAAGAATGTTCAAACTACTTCATAATTGTACTCATCTCACACACTAGCAAATAATGCTCAGAACTCTCCAAGCTGGACTTCAACAGTACATGCACCAAGAAATTCCAGATATTCAAGCTGGATTTAGAAAAGGCAGAGGAACCAGAGATTAAATTGCCAACATCTGTTGGATCATAAAAAAGCAAGCAAATTCAAGAAAAACATTACATCTCCTTTACTGACTACACTAAATGAAAGCCTTTAACTGTGTGGATCACAACAAACTGGAAAATTCTTCAAGAGATGAGAATACCAGTCCACCTGACCTGCCTCCTGAGAAATCTGTATGCAGGTCAAGAAGCAAACAGTTAGAACTGGACGTGGAGCAACAGCCTGGTTCCAAATCACGAAAGGAATACGTTAAGGCTGTATATTGTCACCCTGATTGTTTAACTTATACGCAGAGTACATCATGAGAAATGCTGAACTGGATAAAGAACAAGCTGGAATCAAGATTACTGAGAGATATATCAATTACCTCAGATACACAGATGACACCACACTTATGGCAGAAAGTGAAGAGGAGCTAAAGAGCCTCTTGATGAAAGTGAAAGAGGAGAGTGAAAAAGCTGGCTTAAAACTCAGCTTTCAGGAAACTAAGATCATGGCATCTGGTCCCATCACTTCATGGCAAATAGATGGGGAAACAGTGGAAACAGTGACACTTTAATTTTTGGGCTCCAAAATCACTGCAGATGGTGACTGCAGCCATGAAATTAAAAGATGCTTACTCCATGGAAGAAAAGTCATGACCAACCTAGACAGCATATTAAAAAGCAGAGACATTACCAACAAAGGTCCATCTAGTCAAAGCTATGGCTTTTCCAGTATTCGTGTATGGATGTGAGAGTTGGACCATAAAGAAGGCTGAGCGCCGAAGAATGTATGCTTTTGAACTGTGGTGTTAGAGAAGACTCTTGAGAGTCCCTTGGATTCAAAGAGATCCAACAAGTCATCCTAAAGAATATCAGTTCTGAATATTCACTGGAAGGACTGATGCTGAAGCTGAAACTCCAATACTTTGGCCACCTCATGCGAAGAACTGACATATTGGAAAAGACCCTGATGCTGAGAAAGATTGAAGGCGGGAGGAGAAGGGGACAACAGAGGATGAAATAGCTGGATGGCATCACTGACTCAATGAACATGAGTTTGAGTGAACTCCGGGAGCTGGTGATGGACAATGAGGCCTGGTGTGCTGCAGTTCATGGGGTCACAAAGAGTTGGACATGACTGAGTGACTGAACTGAACTGAATTGAAAGAAACAACAGCCTCCTAGGTAAATAGGAGATAATATCGGGACAGTATTTCTGCATAATTTCAGTAAGTATTTATACACACACAGACACACACAGGAACATAGTTTTATGGATCAACTACAATGGGCAGCTCTTGGTTAAATAAAGGCAAACAAGTTTTTTTTTTACAAGAATTCTCATATACCAATACCACAATAACTTAAACTGTCTGAATCTAAGGTGTTCATATGTTAGGTAAGATATTTCAAAGTGAAATAGCCATTGAAACTGCTTTTTCATGGAATATCATGCAGGCATTGCATTCTCTGAAATCTTAAAGAAATCAATATAAATATTTTTATTGTCATTAAATCCAACTACCCTTCTGAAATCACATCTTATTTAAATTCTCATTAATATTTACCATGTTTTTACCACTTCACTGTTGGTTCTAGGACATTGTGTTCTGCTTCCTGTTGTATTCTTCCATTCACAGGGGAAAGCGGATATGATGTTCTTTAAGGCAATTCACCGAAGAGTTGATTCATGCCAAGGGCTTTCTCCTCTTATAATTCTGCTTTACAGTATGAGGCAAAGTTTGTTTTGTTTTGTTTTTTATTTTTCCCTGGTAAAATGGAGGCACATGAGCTTTTATTCAAGTCTAGTGACTAGAAAAATATGAGAAGTTTTTTTGGGGGAGGTAAAGTTCAATTTGGGGTGACAGAGTTCCCTCAGAGTACCCATGTTCCTGATGAAACTACCTCCCCCCAGCTTTGACAATCCTCATATCAAGACTGAAGGTGGGGGCATCTTAGAATCCCCCAAGCATATGGTGATCACCAACGCTTCTTGTTCCAGAACCAGACTTTTAAAATATCGCTCCCTAGAAGACCATAACCAGAGCTTATTATCACATTTTGTAAAGAAACCATAAAAGCTAATCCAAATACTCTCGTACCCTCGTTTATGTCAGTATCCTAAGTAGTCCAAGACTCTTAGGTCTCCCTTAGTCATCTAAATTCTTGAAGACACAAGGCTCTGTATAGCCACTGAGATAACTCATTCTCTCGTAGTGTAAACTCTTACAGTGACTACTGAACAAAGAAAATCCCTCTAACTTCCTTCTGTCTGACTGTTTCTGCTACTTCTTGTTCTAGCTGGAATCTAGATACGAAGGATACTGTGTCCACAGTAGGACTCTCTAGTAGCCTTTCACTCACAACCCAAGAAGCAGCAGTCCTGGAGCGAGGATACGTTTTCATCTCTCCTCAAAACAAACGAGCAGAAGAACAACTTGTTTAAATTGCATCAGGGAAAATTGTGAATGTTTTCCTTTTTTTGAAAAAATTTATTTATTTTAATTGGAGGCCAATTACTTTATTGTATTGGTTTTGCCATACATTGACATGAATCTTGATTGTAAATACCTACTAAAAAAAAAATCACTGATGTTTTATCAACTTGTTTACTACCTTACTTCCACCAGTACTTTTATTTTTATTCTTTGTGTCATCAATCGATTTCTATATAGGTAATCTATGCAACACATTATAATTTTAGTTTTATACTTGCTCACCTCCAATAATTTTGTTCTACAATTCACTTCAATCATCCATTCCATCATCATTCTATCTAAACATTATCATTACCAATTTCTGGACTACCTCCAAAATCTTAATTAAAACTAACATACTTCGCATTTTCACATTAAAATATGAACTCTTCAAAAACTGTAACTCTCCACGTTATTTGATTCTACCATGACCTCTACCCACTGAAGCCAATAATTTTTGTTGATCCCCTTACTTTTGAAGTTACCAACATGCATGCTAATCCTCACTCTAAATATGACCACAGAAGCTTAAGACTGCCCTCAAAGACACATAATGCATTTCCCTACAGCATGTTTCCCTTGTCTTTTCTCTTTGCTAACAATTTTCCCCTCCTCCACCCAAACCAGTTACTGTCAGCAGTATTTAGAACTGCATTTGGTTTCAGGATACCAAAAAGAAAAAAATACATTGGACAAATTTTATCAGTATCCTTACTCAGTGAGTGAAAGTGAAAGTCATTTCAGTCATGTCTGACTCTTTGCAACCTTGCAACTTTACAGCCCACGGATTCTTCAGGCCAGAATGGGTAGCCTTTCCCTTCTCCAGGGCATCTTCCCAACCCAGGGATCAAAGCCAGGTCTGCAAACATTGCAGGCAGATTCTTTATCGGCTGAGCCACAAGGGAAGCCCAGGAACACCCAGTTTGGCTCTATTGAAACTACTGTTGTTGGTGTCACCACAAGCCTCTGCACTGAGGAATTCAGTGGCACATTTGCGCTGTCTCATCTCAGTTTGTCTTATCTTGTTTGACATTCGGAGTCTGCAGGAGCATGAATTCAATCTCTCTTCAAACACACGCTGACTCAGTCACTCAGGCTCGCACTGGTGTGTGTGTTCCCTGTGGCTCAGCTGGTAAATACCTGCCTGCAGTGCAGGAGACCGGGGTTCCATCCCTGGGCTGGGAAGATCCCCTGGAGAAGGGAAAGGCTACCCACTCCAGTATTCTGGCCTGGAGAATTCCATGGACTGTATAGTGCATGGACTCACAAAGAGTCGGACACGACTGACTGACTTTCACTTTTCACTTCAGCCATTGTTATCAGTTATTTTTACTGGATAATTCTTTTTCCGGTTGTTAAAGTTGGAGACTACTCCAACTTTCTGTTGAAAAATCTTGTCTCCTGTCTTTCTATAATCACAACTATATCATTTGATTTTAGTTACTATACGTAAAATGATGACACGCAAAATTTGTGATAACAGCTTCAGTTTTCCCTTGAAATAAAGATTTCCATATCCAGTTGACTTACTGATATTTCTACATGGATCTTACTAGAAACCTCAGACATAATATACCCCAAACTAAACTTTTGATTACTCGATGCCATGCCTCTTATGGTGTACCACATTTCAGTAAATATTATAATCATTCACCCAGCTGTTCAGGCCAAAAAGCCTAGAGGTATCCTGTAGCTGTTTTACTCATGCTCTGTATCTAGCATTAGAAAATACTTCAGTTCCACCTTCAGAAGAGGCCCTGAATCTGATCACTACTTGTCTGCACTTTCTCCACTGTCACTTTTATCCAGGCTCCATCATTTCTTGCCTTTATTTTACAATAAAGCCTTTACTGGCAGCTATGCTTCTATTCTTATGCTTTCATTATGTTTATTGTACTGTCTTTTAAGACATAAGTCAGATCATGTTTCTCGCCAGCTTAATATCCTCCAGTGGCTTCTTGCTGGGTGACTGTATCAGCAAATGTGAATATCAGGTACATATTGGCGAATAGATCACATACAGACATAATTTAGCCACATTAAATAAGATGTGTATATCTAAATGATTTATAGAGAAGTCAGTAGTGTCAGAATTCACTGTAGAAGGATGAGAATCACAATATGAGAGATTTGACCAGAAGCTTTAGGGTCATAGAAATCTGCCAAGTTGAAATTTTAAATGTCAGTGAAAGACTTGGAGTCGTAGCACGCCTCCTGGATGTTTAACGATTTTTAGTCGGGCTTATAGCTACCTGAAGTTGGAGCAGCCCAGCATATAATCTTTTAGGATACTTATCTCTGTCCATTCGCCTGGGCCAGAGTTATCACTTCATTCTTAGAAATATATTTGCCAGAGTATAGTATATAACCTTTAGGTATGAACAAAATTGTCATTTCTCATCTTTAGCCTTTTTATCTAACAGCTTAGTCTATCTTTCCTTAACCAAGCTGAGGAAGTGGGCTTGGTTGTCCTCCAAACCTGTCTGCAATCGTACTCCAGGATTTATCTAGCACTTGCCATCACACTTAAAATAGAACCTAAATTCTTACTAATGCCTATAAAATCCAGCTAAATCTAGTCCTTGACTGCCTCTCCAAACACACTTATTACCACCTTCACCTTTTTTTTTTTTTTTTTTAGTGTGCATCAGAAAGCATGGCTTCTGATCTTACGTTTAAACATGCTGTCAACTCCCTGGTGTCAGAACTTTGTACGTTCTATTCTCTCTACCAGGATGCTCTTCCTCCAGAAACCCAAAAGCAATTACCCCTCACTCCATTAGGTTCTGGCTCGTGGTCAGCTCCTCAGAGAGACCTCCTACTCCCAATCTGAAAGGGCAACCCACTTCCCTCTAGGTTACACTGCTTTTTGTTCATAGCACTTGTTAGTTTTTGAGACTTTTCTAGTTTATTTGTTAGTTTTGCTAAATGAATAAAAAATAATTTATGTAATTAAATGTATGTGGGTATTTACCTGAAATTTCAAAGTATAAAAAAAAACATTTAATAACAAATCCCTATTAAGCTTTTAGTTTAATTGAGAAAGCTCATAGGTTTTCTGTTGTTTCACTTCACGTTCTAATGAGTATCACAATTAAGTGTCGCATTAATTAAAAAGCAGTTTAAATGTATGTAACCAAAGTCTTTTACCCTGCCAGCTTATTCTGACACCTTAGTAATTTCAAATTCATTCATCTAAAATGGAAATCAGCATTATATTTAATGAAATCAAAAGATTATTTGGCTTGAAAAACTCGAAAGCACTCCCAAGAACTAAGACAATAAGGACTCTTAAGAAGGAGATGTAAGCTTTTTTCTGATATTTGTGTTTTCAACTGAAGAGCAATTCTTCCTCTGTCTCACCTTTGGGGAATCAAAAATGAGAACTCAACAACAACAAAAAAGTGTGATAGTATGTGTTGTTTGCTCTTGAAAACTTATTAAATTCTGAGAGAAAACAAGATTCAAAATAATTGAAAATGCTTATTTTCAATTTGCCTCGTTCCTACTAGTGGATGCTACTCTTGACAATGTAAAATGTGGAATTAACAAATAATATTATGTATTTCTAATATGTGTTTTTTAACTGTAAATGACTTCAGTCTTTTACATTGGTAGTATCCTCACTCCCCACCCCACTCCACACACAAAACGTGAGCATTTAACAAATATAATGTATATACAAAAACACAGTTTTCTGATTTACCAAAAAATGTACCATGGATAGGATTACAAAGAATTCCATGAAGAGGGAGCATGGATTTTGAAAGCCTTTGACCCAAGGACCAAAATACTGTTTTGGACTAACTAAAGAGTGTGCTGTTGACCTCACTGGCGTCTTAGCATCAAATAGGGATGCTTCTTCATTTTGCAGTTGCTATTGTTGTTGGTGTGTGTATCTTCTCCCTGAGATTAACTGTGCAAGTATTGCTGCCTCTCTACTTAACTGACACGCTGAAAGTCGTCAGGTGAGACCAGTTTCACTCTATCTATGTGGTTGGTTTCACATTTTACAATTGGTTAATGCAATTCCCAGTTCTTTAAAGAGAGGCTGTAGCTTAAGTTTTAACACTTGATGACTAAACACCTTTTTATTAATTTTCTTCATCCTTCTGAAATTGGATTTGTTTTGCTATCCTAACATAGGTAATAGTTTTGTAGAATGAAATGAAAATATATTTTCTGTATGATAACTTTTGCAATCTGAAAAAAAAAATTTGTTTGCTCTGGTTCAATATACCATAAAGTTTGTTCCCACATAGAATGATGTTGTTTCTTTCTTGCTGTGAAAATGTCAAGTTCAATATGAGGGAAAATGTGAATTAAGCACTAAAGTAAATTTTCTCTACTTAGCATACTTGAAAGAAATGGTTAGAACAAATTATATTAGAAATAAAAATACTAGAAAGGCTGTTTAACAACATATATTAATATTTTATTTATTAAAATGCCACTATTATCTGAGAGATTTTATAAGGAACAGATAAACTGTCTTGTAAAAATATGTTTTATTTAATAGAAATCTGTTACAGTATCATTAGCTTCCTTCGTCTTATCCAATTCTTTGAAAGATTTCCCAGCACACTCTCCCAAAGTGCAAATAGAAATAACGTGTTTGCTTTCGTTTGAAGATACGTGAAGGCATTAGTGTCACCTCGGGCTGTCTCAGGTCTCACATGCGTGGCTTGTCTCTTAACATTAATCAGACGATTCAACCAATGCATCCCTGGATCTTCCCTTCACTTGTAGAAATATAGAAAACCAATTTTGTTATTGAGCTAACTGAACTCATCAGAGATTGCTGTGAAACATATTATGCAAAAAAAATTATTTAAATAAAGTATCATTCTATTTATTATCTTTGGAAAGAAGACTACTAGGCTGTCTCATTTTGTCCTCCATCTCTCCTGAGTTCATTTTTAATCTGGTCCCACTCTGAGCTGTATTCTGGGTAATATCTTTCGATAGTTTTCATTTCATCAAATCCGTGTCTTTAGAATTGTCTGAAATACTGTTTGACAGGTCTGGCATACATGTTAGTACACAAAACCATTTGTTAACCCATTTTCAAATACATTTGCTCTCTCTTTAAGATTTAAGCACTATCTTTAAAATATATACACCTATTTGTCCTTTGTTCTATCTATATACACAATAGACCAAAGAACTGAACAGACATTTCTCCAAAGAAGACATAGAGATGGCTATCAAACACATGAAAAGATGCTCAACATCACTCATTATCAGAGAAATGCAAACCAAAACCGCAATGAGGTACCATCTCACACCGGTCAGAATGGCTGCCATCAAAATGTCTACAAGCAATAAATGCTGGAGAGGGTGTGGAGAAAAGGGAACCCTCTTACACTGTTGGTGGGAATGCAAATTGTACAGCCACTATGGAGAACAGTGTGGAGATTCCTCAAAAAACTGGAAATAGAACTGCCATATGATCCAGCAATTGCACTCCTGGGCATTCACACCGAGGAAACCAAAATTGAAAGAGGCTCATGTACTCTAATGTTCATTGTAGCACAGTTTATAACAGCCAGGACATGGAAGCAACCTAGATGTCCATCAGCAGACGAATGGATAGGAAAGGCGTGGTGCATATACACAGTGGAGTATTCAGTCAGTCAGTTAGTCAGTTCAGTTGCTCAGTTGTGTCCGACTCTCCGCGACCCCATGAATCACAGCACGCCAGGCCTCCCTGTCCATCACCAACTCCCGGAGTTCACCCAAACTCATGTCCACAGAGTCGGTGATGCCATCCAGCCATCTCATTCTCAGTCGTCCCCTTCTCCTCCTGCCCCCAATCCCTCCCAGCATCAGACTCTTTCCCAGTGAGTCAACTCATTGCATGAGGTGGCCAAAGTATTGGAGTTTCAGCTTTAGCATCATTCCTTCCAGTGAACACCCAGGATTGATCTCCTTTAGAATGGACAATGGAGTATTACTCAGCCATTAAGAAGAACACATTTGAATCAGTTCTAAATAGGTGGATGAAACTGGAGCCTATTATACAGAGTGAAGTAAGCCAGAACGAAAAACACCAATATAGTATACTAACGCATATACATGGAATTTAGAATGATGGTAATTTTAACCCTGTATGTGAGACAGCAAAAGAGACACAGACGTATAGAACAGACTTTTGGACTCTGTGGGAGAGGGCGAGGGTGGGATGATTTGAGAGAATAGTTTTGAAACATATTTATTATCATATGTGAAATAGATCACCAGTCCGGGTTTGATGTATGAGACAGGGTGCTCACGGCTGGTACACTGGGATGACCCAGAGGGATGGGATGGGGAGGGAGGTGGTCAGGATGGGGACACATGTACACCCACGGCCGATTCATGTGAATGTATGGCAAAAACCACTACAGTTTTGTAAAGTAATTAGCCTCCAATTAAAATAAATAAATTAATTAGAAAAATTTTAAAAATAAAAACAAAAATGTATACATGACATATTCATGTTATTCATATAAATATTCCGTATATATTTTGTATACATGCTTCCCTGGTGGCTCAGACAGTAAAGATTTTGCCTACAATATGGAGACCCGGGTTCGATCCCTGGGTTGGGAAGATCCTCTGGAGAAAGAAATGGCAACCCACTCCAGTATTCTTTCCTGGAAAACCCCACAGATGGAGGGGCCTGGTAGGCTACAGTCCACGGAGTCACAAAAAGTCGAACACAACTGAGCGACTAAACTTTTTTTTTTGTATACACAAATTCATGTTGCTGGCTTATTTACTATTTTTTATGTGCAAAACAATACTGGCCAGTAAATATCCTTCATGCTGTCATTGCACGGATTTGGTATCAAGGGTAGGAGATTATCCTCATTCGGAAGACTGGAATGCCAGGTTTCTTGAGTATGTATGTATTCAGATACTTTGACAAGCACTATATCATTGCTTGAATTTTCACCAGGTAAGCAATTCAACTTGTCACCACTACATAAACAATGTTACCAGTATCTAGAACTTCCACTTTGGGAGATAGTAGAGAACAGGGAAGCCCTGCGTGCTGGAGTCCCTGGGGTTGCAAAGAGTCCGACATGGCTTAGCTACACTGAACAACAACAACACAATTTCCTTGCATTCATTCTTTGATCTTACGTTCCTCAAGGATAACCACTGTTCTGATATAAACGACGCAGATTAGCTATGAATTTTTTTTAACTTGATAAGAATTAACTTTTTAATATCTGATATTTTAAATTCAACATTAGGTTTGTAATTTTCATCCTAGCTGTGTTTAATAACAGTTAATTTCCATAGTTTAGTAAAAATGTTTCATATGAATATGTCACAACTTATCTATTCTATTGTAGATAGGCACATGGATTGCTTCATTTTCTAACATGAATAATGCTTCTATAAGTAATTTTGCACATGCCTTTTGGGTACATATATTTTTCTGTTAGTCTTTAAGGGAGGAATTGCTGAATTATAGAATCTGTGAAATAATTTTCCAATATGGTTGAACCAATTTGAATAAATTCAGTAGGCAGATTTTAAGTACTGATTCAGCATAGTTAATGTTGCGTATTCTATATATTTTGGAGAAGGGAATGGAAATCCAGTATTCTTCCCTGCAGAGTTCCATAGACAGAAGCCTGGTGGTCTACATTCCATGGGGTCAAAAAGACTCAGTCACGACTGAAGGACTAACACACACGTACTTTCTATAACAGAAAATTGTTTTTGAAGACTACTTCAGAATAGGTTCAGATTTACAGAAAAGTTTTCAATGTAGTGTTCAGAATTCCCATGTACCTCATATCCAGTATTCTTCATTTTTACAGCCTACATTATTAGTATGGCATATTTGACAAGATTAATGAACCATTATTAATACATTTGTATAAATTAAAGTTCGTACGTAAAATTCCCTCAGCTTTTATCCACTATCCATTTCTTTCTTTTTTTCTTTCACGAAATCCCATCTAGGATACCAAGTCATATTGAAAACTTTATGTCTCCTTAAGCTACTTGTCTAGGACAATTTCTCATACTTCGATGACCTTGAAAATTTAATGAGTGGTGGTCAAGTATTTTATAGAATGTCCACCAGTTGAGATTCCTCTGGTATTTTACCATGATTATACTGAAGTTGTATTTTAAAGAGGAAGATCACAGAATTGAAGTGCGATTTTCATCATATACCAAATTGCATACTATTAACATGGCTGTATTGCTGTTTCCATTTTGTTTATTTGCTTGGTTATGGTGGTAAAATAAAACATATACCATAAAATATATCATTATTATAATGTTTTCCAATTTTAGTGAGGCAATATTGACAAATTAAAAGTTATATATATTAAAGTAATGTGATATAATTCTTTAAAGATGTACAGATGTGATGATTTAATTACACTGTGAAATGCTTACCACAATCAAAGTAAATCACCTCATCTGGTAACTGTTTATTTATTTATTTTTTCTGCAGAGAACACAAGATCTACATACTCTCTTGGAGAACTGCAAGTGTACATTGTAGTGTTATTAATTATAATCACCATCAGTTCAGTTCAGTCACTCAGTCGTGTCCGACTCTTAGCGACCCCATGAACCACAGCATGCCAGGCCTCCCTGTCCATCACCAGCTCCCGGAGTTCTGTACCTTAAATCCCAAGAAGACAGTCACCTTATAATTGAAACTTTGTACACTTTGAACAACGTCTATTTCTCCAACACGCTTGCTCCTCACAGCCAACATTTGACTCTCTGGTTGTATGAGTTTGACTTCTTTAGATTTCCCATGTAAGTGAGGTCATACAGTATTTGTATTTCTGTGTTTGGCATATTTCATTTAGCATAAGTTCCTCCAAGTTTTACCCATGTTGTCACAAAAGGCAGAATCTCCTTCTGTAAAAGCTGAATAACATTGCACTATTTATGTTGCTCAGTTGCTAAGTCATGTCTGATTCTTTGCAACTCCATGGACTGCAGGCTCCAGTGTCCTTCACTATGTCCCAGAGTTTGCTCAAATTCATGTCCACTGATTTGGTGATGCTATCTAACCATCTCATCCACTGGTGTCCCATTCTCCTCCTGCCCTCAGTCTTCCCCAGCATCAGGGTCTATTTCCAGCAAGTCAGCTCTTCACACCCAGTGGGCAAAGTATGGGAGCTTCAGCATCAGTCCTTCCAATGAATATTCAGGGCTGCTTTCCTTTAGGATCGTCTGCTTTGACTTCATTGCTGTTCAAGGGACTCTTGGGACTCTCCATAGCATTCTCCAGCACCACAACTTGAAAGCATCAATTCTTCAGTGCTCAGTCTTCTTTATGGCCCAACTCTCACTGACTGACCCCAATAAATGACTACTGGGAAGACCATAGCTTTGCTATATGGCCTTTGTCTGCAAAGTGATGTCTCTGCTTTTAGACATGCTCTCTAGGTTTGTCAGAGATTTCCTTCCATGGTACAAGTGTCCTTTACTTTTATGGCTTCAGTCACCATCAGCAGTCACTTTGAAGCCCCCCACCAAAAGAAAATGTGGCACTGCTTCTGCTATTTCCCTTTGTGTTCACCATGAAGTGATGGGGCCAGATGCCATGGTTAGTTTCTTTCATGTTGAGTTTCAGGTTGGCTTTTTCGTTCTCCTCTTTCACCCTCATCAAGAGACTCTAGTTCCTCTTTACTTTCTGCTATTAGAGTGGGATCATCTGCATGTCTGGGGCTTCCCTAGTTGCTTAGACAGTGACGAATCTACCTGCAATGCAGGAGACCGAGGTTCTATCCCTGGGTCAGGAAGATCCCCTGGAGAAGGAAATGGCAACCCACTCCAGTATTCTTGTCTGGAGAATTCTGAGGACAGAGGTTACAGTTCATGGGGTTGCAAACAGTCAGTCATGACTGAGCGACTAACACACATATCTGCATATCTAAGATTAATATTTCTCTTGACAATCTTGATTCGAGCTTGTGATTCATCCAGCCTGGGATTTCACATGTCGTATTCTGCATATAAGCTAAATAAGCAGGGTAACAATATACAGCCTTGTTGTACTCCTTTCCAATTTTGAACCAATCAGTTGGTCCATATTCAGTTCTAACTGTTGCTTCTTGACCTGAATACAGGTTTCTCAGGAGACAGATAAGGTGGTCTGCTATTCCTATCTCCTTGAAAACTTTCCACAGTTTGTTGTGATCTACACAGTCAAAGGCTTTCTCATAGTCAATGAAGTTGAAATAGATGTTTTTCTGGAATTCCCTTGCCTTCTCTATGATCCAGTGAATGTTGGAATTTTGATCTCTGGTTCCTTTGCCCTTTCTAAACCTGGCTTGTACGTCTTGAAGTTCTTGGTTCAGGTACAGTTGAAGCTGAGTTTGAAAGATTTTGAGCTTAACCTTACTAGCATGTGAAATTAGTGCAATTGTGTGGTAGCTTGAATCTTCTTTGTTATAGCCCTTCTTCATGAATCACAGCCTTGTCATGGTGAAGGGACTTGTATAACTCAATGAAGCTATGAGCCATGCCATTCAAGACCACCCAAGATAGATGGATCATAGAGAAGAGTTCTGACAAAATGTGGACCACTGGAGGAGGGAATGGCAAACCACTGCAGTATTCTTGCCTTGAGAACCCCATGAACAATTACATTTAATATATGTATCTATTTGTGTAAATATATATATATATATATGTAAACCTACATATATCAGTTCAGTTCAGTTCAGTCGCTCAGTCGTGTCCGACTCTCCGCGACCCCATGAATCACAGCACGCCAGGCCTCCCTGTCCATCACCAACTCCCGGAGTACACTCAAACTCATGTCCACAGAGTCGGTGATGCCATCCAGCCATCTCATTCTCCGTCGTCCCCTTCTCCTCCCGCCCCCAACCTTTCCCAGCATCAGAGTCTTTTCCAGTGAGTCAACTCGTCTCATGAGGTGGCCGAAGTATTGGAGTTTCAGCTTTAGCATCAGTCCCTCCAATGAACATCCAGGATTGATCTCCTTTAGAATGGACTGGTTGGATCTCCTTGCAGTATAAGGGACTCTCAAGAGTCTTCTCCAACACCACAGTTCAAAAGCATCGATTCTTCGGCGATCAGCTTTCTTCACAGTCCAACTCTCACATCCATACATGACCACGGGAAAAACCATTGCCTTGACTAGACGGACCTTGGTCGGCAAAGTAATGTCTCTGCTTTTTAATATACTATCAAGGTTGGTCATAACTTTCCTTCCAAGGAGCAAGCGTCTTTTAATTTCATGGCTGCAATCAGCATCTGCAGTGATTTTGGAGCCCAAAAAAACAAAGTCTGACACTGTTTCCACTGTTTTTCCATCTATTTCCCATGAAGTGATGGGACCAGATGCCATGATCTTTGTTTTCTGAATGTTGAGCTTCAAGCCAACCTTTTCACTCTCCTCTTTCACTTTCATCAAGAGGCTTTTGAGTTCCTCTTCACTTTCTGCCATAAGGGTAGTGTCATCTGCATATCTGAGGTTATTGATATTTCTCCCAGCAATCTTGACTCCAGCTTGTGCTTCTTCCAGCCCAGCGTTCCTCATGATGTACTCTGCATATAAGTTAAATAAGCAAGGTGACAATATACAACCTTGACGCACTCCTTTTCCTATTTGGAACCAGTCTGTTGTTCCATGACCGGTTCTAACTGTTGCTTCCTGACCTGCATACAGGTTTCTCAAGAGGCAGGTCAGGTGGTCTGGGATTCCCATCTCTTTCAGAATGTTCCACAGTTTATTGTGATCCACACAGTCAAAGGCTTTGGCATAGTCAATGAAGCAGAAATAGATGCTCTTCTGGAACTCTCTTGCTTTCTCCATGATCCAGCGGATGTTGGCAATTTGATCTCTGGTGCCTCTGCCTTTTCTAAAACCTGCTTGAACATCTGGGAGTTCACGGTTTACATACTGCTGAAGCCTGGCTTGGAGAATTTTGAGCATGACTTTACTAGCGTGTGAGATGAGTGCAATTGTGCGGTAGTTTGAGCATTCTTTGGCATTGCCTTTCTTTGGGATTGGAATGAAGACTGACCTCTTCCAGTCCTGTGGCCACTGCTGAGTTTTCCAAATCTGCTGGCATATTGAGTGCAGCACTTTCACAGCATCATCTTTCAAGACTTGAAATAGCTCAACTGGAATTCCATCACCTCCACTAGCTTTGTTAGTAGTGATGCTCTCTAAGGCCCACTTGACTTCACATTCCAAGATGTCTGGCTCTAGGTCAGTGATCACATTATCGTGACTATCTTGGTCGTGAAGATCTTTTTTGTACAGTTCTTCTGTGTATTCCTGCCACCTCTTCTTAATATCTTCTGCTTCTGTTAGGTCCATACCATTTCTGTCCTTTATTGAGCCCATCTTTGCATGAAAAGTTCCCTTGGAATCTCTAATTTTCTTGAAGAGGTCTCTTGTTTTTCCTATTCTGTTGTTTTCCTCTATTTCTTTGCATTGATCACTGAGGAAGGCTTTCTTATCTCTCCTTGCTATTCTTTGGAACTCTGCATTCAGATGCTTATATCTTTCCTTTTCTCCTTTGCTTTTCGCCTCTCTTCTTTTTACAGCTATTTGTAAGGCCTCCTCAGACAGCCATTTCGCTCTTTTGCATTTCTTTTCCATGGGGATGGTCTTGGTCCCTGTCTCCTGTACAATGTCACGAACCTCCGTCCAGAGTTCATCAGGCACTCTATCAATCAGATCTAGTCCCTTAAATCTATTTCTCACTTCCACTGCATAATCATAAGGGATTTGATTGAGGTCATATCTGAATGGTCTAGTGGTTTTCCCTACTTTCTTCAATTTAAGTCTGAACTTCGCAATAAGGAGTTCATGATCTGAGCCACAGTCAGCTCCTGGTCTTGTTTTCGCTAACTGTATACAGCTTCTCCATCTTTGGTTGCAAAGAATATAATCAATCTGATTTCGGTGTTGACCATCTGGTGATGTCCATGTGTAGAGTCTTCTCTTGTGTTGTTGGAAGAGGGTGTTTGCTATGACCAGTGCATTCTCTTGACAAAACTCTATTAGCCTTTGCCCTGCTTCATTCCGTGCTCCAAGGCCAAATTTGCCAGTTACTCCAGGTGTTTCTTGTAAATATATATATATATATATGTAAACCTACATATATAGAGATGTCCTTATACAGATATCTCACAGAAGTCATTTATCTATTCATCCATGATGAATACTTTGGTTGTTTACATATCTTTGCACCTGTGAATAGTGTTGCAATGGACACAAGAATACATATTGTTTTCAGATAGTGATTTTAATTCTTTTGAGTACGTACTGGGAAGTGGAATTGCTGGATCAGCTGGTAGTTGAGCTTTTAATTTTTTAGGAAAGTCTGTATTGTTTTCCTTAATGGCTGCACCGATTTACATTTCCATCAACAGTTTCCCTTTCCTCTGCCCTCTTGCTGTAACGTACCATCTCTTATCGTTTTGAAAATAGCTGTTCTAACATGTGTGAGGTAACATCTCATTGTGGTATTCATTTGCATTTCCTTAATAATCAGTGATACTGAACAACTTTCTGTATATCTGTTGGCCATTTGTATGTCTTCATTCAAGAAATGTCTAGGACCTTTGCCCAACTTTACCTGGACCTATTTGTTCTTTTGCTATTGGATTTCATGGGCTTCTTATATATGTTGGGTATTAATCCCATATCAGGCATATGGTTTGCATAGGTTACCTCCACATCTGTAGGCTGCCTTTTCATTTTGTTAATTCTTTCTTTTGCCGTACAAAAGTTTTCAGTTTGATGTAGTTCTGCATATTTGTTCTGTTTGTGCTTTTGATGGTATACCCCTAAAATCATTGCCAAGACTGATGTAGGAGCATTTCCCCCCCGCCTCATTTCTAGGAGTTTTACAGTTTTATTTTTTAATAGTTTTATACATTATTGTCTTCTAGGTTTTACATTAAATCTTTAATCCATTTCAATTTCTGATTACTGTAAGAAAGGGGTCTTTTGTATTTAGATATCTAGTTTTTGCAATATAATTTATTACAGAGACTATATTTTCCCCATGATTGTTCTTGGCATTCTTATAAAAGATTAGTTGACCATATTTGCATGGGTTTACTTCTGGACTGTATAGTCTGTTTTGTTGATTTGTGCTTCTGTTTAATATGCCAGTGGAATACTATTTTGATTTCTGTTTTTCTGTAATACGTATATAGTTTGAAATAATGAAGTGTGATGACTCTAGCTTTGTTATTAAAGTGCTTCTCAAGATTGATTTGGCTATTTTGGGTCTTTTGTGGTTCTGTATAAATTGTAGGATCACTGCTTCTATTCCTCTGAAAAATATCATTGGAATTTGATGTGTTACATTCAATCCATAGGTTGCTTTTGATAATATGGGCATTTTAAAGGTACTAACTCTTCCTATCCATCAACATATACTATTGCATCTTCTTTAATTTCTTTCACCAATCTCTATCAGTTTTGAGTGTACAAGTCTTTTGCCTCCTTAATTAAATTTCTAAGTATTTTATTCTTGTTGATGCTTTGTATATGATATTGTTTTCTTAATTTCTTTGTTGGATAATTCATTGTTAGTGTATAGAAATACAAGTGACTTTTATACATTGATTTTATATTCTACAAGTTTGTACATTCATTTATTAATTCTAGCAAATGCTCTATGGAGTCTTAGGGTTTTCTTCATATAAGATTATATCATCTACAAAAAGAGGCAGTTAAACATTTTCCTTTCTGGTTTCAGTTCAGTTCAGTTCAGTCACTCAGTCGTGACCGACTCTTTGCGACCCCATGAATCACAGCACGCCAGGCCTCCCCATCCATCACCAACTCCTGGAGTTCGCTCAAACTCATGTCCATAGAGTCGGTGATGCCATCCAGCCATCTCATTCTCTGTCATCCCCTTCTCCTCCTGCCCCCAATCCCTCCCAGCATCAGAGTCTTTTCCAGTGAGTCAACTCTTCACATGAGGTGGCCAAAGTATTGGAGTTTCAGCTTTAGCATCAGTCCTGCTTTAATTTACTTTTCTTGCTTCATTAATCCTGCTAGAATTTCCAAATACATGTTGAATAGAAGTGGTGAAGTGGGCACCCTTGTCCTTTCCCTTACCTTAAAGAAAAGCTTTCAGCTTAGCCATGGGTTTGCCATATATGGCCTTTTTTAATTGAGGTACATTCCTTCTATTCCCAATTTGTTGAATATTTTATCATGAATAGATGTTGAATTTTATCAGATAATTTATTCTGCATCTATTAAGATGATCATATGATTTTTATCCTTCATTCTATTAATACGGTATATCCCATTTATTGATTTGTATATGTTGAACCATCCTTGCCTTCTAGGAGTAAACCCTCTTTTTCATGGTGTATAATCCATTTGATGTGCTGTTGAATTTCATTTTCTAGTATATTATTGAGGATTTATAATCACTATTTATAAGAGATATTGATTTGTAGTTTTCTTGTATTTTCTTTTTTCTTGGTCTGACTTTGCTTTGTTATACAGGCCTCACAGAATGCATTTAAGAGCATTCCCTTTGTCAAAGATAAGGTGTCCACAGGTGCGTGGATTTATCTCTGGGCTTTCTATTTTGTTCCATTGATCTATATTTCTGTCTTTATGCCAGTACCATACTGTCTTGATGACTGTGGCTTTGTAGTAGAGCCTGAAGTCCGACAGGTTAATTCCCCCAGTTCCATTCTTCTTCCTCAAGATTGCTTTGGCTATTTGAGGTATTTTGTATTTCCATACAAATTGTGAGATTATTTGTTCTAGTTCTGTGGAAAATATCATTGGTAGCTTGATAGGGATTGCATTGAATGTATAAATTACTTTGGATAGTATACTCATTTTTACAATATTTATTCTTTCAATCCACTAACACGGTATATTTCTCCATCTATTAGTATCCTCTTTGATCACTTTCACTAGTGGTTTATAGTTTTCTATGTACAAGTCTTTTGTTTCCTTAGATAGATATATTCCTAAGTATTTAATTCTTTTTGTTGCAACAGTGAATGGAATAGTTTCCTTAATTTCTCTTTCTATTTTCTCATTATTAGTGTATAGGAATGCAAGGGATTTCTGTGTGTTGATTTTATATCCTACAACTTTACTGTATTCATTGATTAGCTCTAGTAGTTTTCTGGTAGAGTCTTTTGGGTTTTCTGTGTAGAGGATCATGTCTTCAGTGAACAGTGAAAGTTTTATTCTTCTTTTCCAATTTGTATTCCTTTTATGTCTTTTTCTGCTCTGATTGCTGTAGCCAAAACTTCCAGAACTATGTTGAATAGTAGTGGTGAGAGTGGGCACCCTTGTCTTGTTCCTGACTTTAGGGGAAATGCTTTCAATTTTTCACCTGACAAAGGAGGCAAGAATATAAAATGGAGAAAAGACAGTCTCTTTAACAAGTGGTGCTGGGAAAACTGGTCAGCCACTTGTAAAAGAATGAAACTAGAACACTTCCTAACACCATACACCAAAATAAACTCAAAATGGATTAGAGAGCTAAATGTAAGACCAGAAACTATAAATCTCCTAGAGGAGAATGGAGGCAAAACACTCTCCGACATAAATCACAGCAGGATCCTCCAAGACCCACCTCCCAGAATATTGGAAATAAAAGCAAAAATAAACAAATGGGACCTAATTAAAATCAAAAGCTTCTGCACAGCAAAGGAAACTATAAGCAAGGTGAAAAGACAGCCTTCAGAATGAGAGAAAATAATAGCAAATGAAGCAACTGATAAAGGATTAATCTCCAAAATATACAAGCAGCTCCTGCAGCTCAATTCCAGAAAAATAAATGACCCAATCAAAAACTGGGCCAAAGAACTAAACAGACATTTCTCCAAAGAAGACATAAAGATGGCTAACAAACACATGAAAAAATGCTCAACATCCCTCATAATCAGAGAAATGCAAATCAAAACCACAATGAGATCCCATTTCACACCAGTCAGAATGGCTGCTATCCAAAAGTCTACATGCAATAAATGCTGGAGAGGGTGTGGAGAGAAGGGAACCCTCTTACACTGTTGGTGGGAATGCAAACTAGTACAGCCACTGTGGAGAACAGTGTGGAGATTCCTCAAAAAACTGGAAATAGAACTGCCATATGATCCAGCAATCGCACTCCTGGGCATACACACCGAGGAAACCAGAATTGAAAGAGACACATGTACTCCAATGTTCATTGTAGCACTGTTTATAATAGCCAGGACATGGAAGCAACCTAGATGTCCATTTGCAGACGAATGGATAAGAAAGCTGTGTTACATATACACAATGGAGTATTACTCAGCCATTAAAAAGAATGCATTTAAATCAGTTCTAATGAGGTGGATGAAATTGGAGCTTATTATACAGAGTGAAGTAAGCCAGAAAGAAAAACACCAATACAGTATACTAACGCATATATATGGAATTTAGAAAGATGCAAATGATAACCCTGTATACGAGACAGCAAAAGAGACACAGATGTATAGAACAGTCTTTGGGACTCTGTGGGAGAGGGTGAGGGTGGGATGATTTGGGAGAATGGCATTGAAACATGTATGTTGTCATATGTGAAATGAATCACCAGTTCAGGGTCAATGCATGTTACAGGATGCTCGGGGCTGGTGTGCGGGGATGACCCAGAGGGAGGATAAAGGGAGGAGGGAGGTGGGAGGGTGGGTCGGGAGGGGGAACTCATGTACACCCCGGGGGGATTCATGTCAATGTATGGCAAAACCAACCAATATAATATTGTAAAATAATTAGCCTCCAATAAAAAATAAATTAAAAAATACTAAAAAAAAAGAGTATTCCCTCCTCTTTAATTTTTTTTTTTTTGGAAAGAATTTGAAAAGGATAGACCCCTTTAAATGTTGGGTATGATTCACCAGAAAGCATTTATCCCTGAATTTTCCTTTATTAAGTTTTTGATTATCATTTTATCTTCCTTATTAACCTTTGATCCATTCAGATTTTCTGTTTCTTCATGATTCAGCCATTCTGCTTCATTTTTTTTTTCTAGGAATTTTCCATTTCATCTAGATCTATGATTTCATTTCCCACTATTTCTTAAGGAAGCACTTTTTAACTGAACTAGTGGAGTCCACATTGTTTTGCACAATCAGGGGTGCAGAACTTTTTGTGTAAACACAAAGCACTGTCAAGTTAGCACAAAAATGGCACCAATGAAGCATCAGCTTTTGGTAAATAGTGAAGGAAGGAATGAAAAAAATGAATGTAAGAAAGGATTTAAACATTCAATTCTGAATTGTCAGACACATCTAAAAATTATAGAAACTAAAGTGTGGCTCTTGTTGAAATACGACCGTTCTTACTATAACGTTATCTTCCCCTTTGCGATTCTATGGAGCTCACAGCCTTTTGACAATGAAAATAAATATAGTATCCATTCATATCTCTTTAGTCTATATCACTAGTTGGAATTGGAATCCCAGTCATTTTGGCATTCTTACATTATTTTTCTTTCTGCTTCATGCTTAATGCACTGTTTTTACATGTCAATAAAATGTTCACTTAAAGCACTGATAGTTCAGGCACTGGTCTATGAGTCACTAATCTTTCTATGAGCATTACCATGGGGTTGAGATGAGGAGTGTACTTAGAGATCTTAGAAACAAGTCAATCAGTCTAATCAGCAATTTTCCTTTATCAATCGTGACTTCATTAAAATAAATTTTAAAAAGTGTTTCTGTACATGAAAATCTTCCAAATATTTAAGATGATGATTAAAGGCACAAAATATTCAATAAAACTGACTTTGAAAGAGATGCAATGGAAAATGCGTTCATCAAACTCTTTAAATTACCTTCACTACTAGATTTCCCTTCGATTTCATACACTAAGGTTTTATAGATATGTTTAGCTAGTTGTATTCTAGATTTATTCTGTACAATAACAGACCCTAGCCAAATGTGACTAATTATATTAATAAGAATTAAATAAAATTTGAAATTTAGTTTCTTAGTCCAAATAGTCATTTTGTAAGTGCTCAGTTGTTGCACTTGGCTTGTGACTATTATGGATAGAGCAAATATAGACCATTTCTATCATCTCATCATTTTCTATTTGACAGTACTGTTCTAGACCTTCGTGGCTAATTTAGATAAATGTTCATTTTATTCACAGTATTTCAGTAATTCTCTTCCCCAAGTTCCCACTGGTCACATGGGATTCTCACTTTGGCTGTTGGATAAATCTCTCAAACTCACTTTTCTCCTTCTATACTCTCTTAAGCGCCCTTACCCAAA
This sequence comes from Moschus berezovskii, assembly GCF_049115385.1. Taxonomy (NCBI): domain Eukaryota; kingdom Metazoa; phylum Chordata; class Mammalia; order Artiodactyla; family Moschidae; genus Moschus; species Moschus berezovskii. The sequence goes on along the minus strand of NC_142467.1, from coordinate 7,088,398 downwards.
GCAACTCTGGGCTTCTGCTTTAGGCATCTCCTCTGCCTACATTGTCACCACTTTCCGGGCAGAGCATTGTTGCATCTATAGATTCAGAATGGGGAAAAAGGAAGACTCCTTGCTGTTCCGTGACTCTGAAGAGAAATATTAAACTGCGCAGAATGTAGGTGTCAACATGAAAAAGACACTGTTCATATCATTGCTTTGCCATTGTCCCTCGCCTTGCTGCCATTGTACTTGAGCTTTCTTGCAGACGGCTCATGATAGAGGTTTAAAAGCTTTGATTCTGGAGGTACAGCCCTGTTCTGTGATAAAAATAAGCTTTAATATTTTTTTCCTTTGCTTTATCTGTTTTTATGTGGGCAGCAGATAAATTCCAGAATTCCTATGAGATGTTCTAATGGAATAGCAGGTTGAGCTGCTAGCAGTGTCAGTATTTCAAGATAAAAACATAATGCCATGAATCTTTATATCAAATGTTGTGTTGCAAATGAAACACTATCTATTCCATGTAAAATCAGCTTCTCAGCCCTATCTTTGAGCCATTTTTCTTTGATTGCACAGTGTCAGTGAACGGTTTAGGTAACCCACTTCTTTCCCCTCTTGAGGCTGTATGGATGAATTATTTCTGCGTTGTTTTATGGAAGGGATATCGACTCACTGGTTGTAGAGAGAAAAATATAATTAAACCTTGATAAAGAGTTTGTCACTGACTCATAGAAGACAGGCTTGTGTCTTACTTGTCTTGAACTCACAAGAATGGCCTAAGGATTGGTAATTTTAAAGGTCAAGAGTAATACACAGGCAGGGGGACCTGTATGCTTTTTCATTTCACTAAAAGATTTACAGAAGATTGCAAATTTATTATATATTATGAAGCCATATTCATTGGCTCTGAAACTTGATTAAGGGTTATCTACATTATCGTATACATGATAAAATCCTCGGAGAATCCTCAAGCAGTACCTTTGGAGACATATACCTCAATGGGATCTGCCTGATTCAATGTATTACACTGTGATTTGGATTTATAGCTTGTTGGATGGTTTTTCAATCCCTTTAACTGAATAAAATAAAAATCCCTGCCTACAAAGTTAAGATAACTTGCAAATGAGTCACAGTTTGATCCCTTAACCTTTCTTTGATTCAGAATCTTTTTCCCCCCAAAAGACTTTGATTCACAGATAAGGTTTATGACTTAACAACTGCTAGGCCTGAAAAAAAATACTCTTCACAAAAGAACGACAATGAAAGTAAAATCCATCACTAAAAGCAATAAAAAGATTAGGGAAGAAAGTGTCCGGGTCTAAGGGTGTGGGGGATTGAAAGAAAGGTTCAGAAATCTTTTTGGTCCTTCCAGTCTAAAGGCCATTGTGAATTTAAAAAGTTGGGAGATAAATGTTAAATCTCATAGAATAAAAATGCTAAAGAATAGCTCAGATGACCAGAATGGGAATTGAAATTTCAGAAGTTGATGGAGAAACACAGCAGTAGGTATCGGAATCAAAAGAGAGGCTGACAGATTGAGAATTAAGGAAAATCAGTTACGAAATTTAGGTTTTTCGAGTTAGGTAGCCTTCCCAGGAAGCACAGTGGTAAAAATCTGCCTGCCAACGCAGGCGATGCAAGGGACTGCAGTTCGATCCCTGGGTTGGGAAGGTCCCCTGGAGGAGGGCATGACAGCCCACTCCAGTATTCTTGGCTGGAGAATCCCCATGGACAGAGGAGCCTGGCGGGCTCCAGTCTGTGGGATCACAAAGATTCGGACACCAGTAGGCACACACGCACCGTGACAAAGGCAGCTGATTTGCCAAGGTTGCAACATCCAAGTATTTCTCTGCATCCTCTCCTGAAACATGAGCTAGGCTCATGTACACACGTAAACTCCTAATCCTTATTTTGCATTCATGCTTTCTTTAGTGTCTGTGGTTTGTCCTCCACTCTTTGCTATTCTAATTCCTGTGAGCTACATTTTGTTATTGTATGTAAGAGCCCTTTCTCCTGACAGACATCTATTTACAGAGCAGATCTCATCTACCTGGTGGACCTTTTCATTTCACAAAGTAAAAGGTGTGCCCTCTGTGCTGGCTTTTCTAGATGAACTTATTCACATCTGATGCCTCACTGAAATGACTCGGCTCTTGTTGTTCAGTCACTAAGTCCTGTCTGACTCTGTGCGACCCCATGGACTGAAACACACAGGGCTCCTCTGTCTTCCACCGTCTCCCTGAGTTCGCTCTAATTCCTGTCCATTGAGTCAGAGATGGTACCTAACCATCTCATCTTCTGCTGCCCCCTTCTCCTGTTGCCTTCAGTCTTTCCCAGCATCACGGTCTTCTCCAATGAGTTGTCTGTTTGCATCAGGTGGCTAAAGTACTGGAGCTTCAGCATCAGTCCTCCCAATGAATATTCAGCTAAAATGATACTTTCTAGAAAAGGAAGGATGTTCAGTGGTCTTTCAAATCCTATATACAATTAATAATAGTTATAATCCAGCTTGCAATGTTATTACTAACCCTATAATTCAACTTCATGCAAATTGATCTCTCCATATGCTGTGGCCTCTCCACCTAAGACCTTTATGCTTATGTGCTTATCCCTGCCTAGAATTGACATTCAATGCCTCCCTCTTCAAATCCTACCCATTTTTTAAATAATACTGGTAACATATATACAGTGCTATATATGTAAAATATTTAAGGTTTTTACATATATTATATTATTTAGCCTCATAAGAAAATCTGTAAATAATATTACCAGTTTTACAAGCAGGGACTGTGATGCACAGTATGTTGAAAGAATACAAAGTGATGAACCCACACAATTTCACTTTTAGCTACCTCTTTGGCCTTGAAACTTCCTTCCTATACTACATCATGGTATTGCCGATCCTCTTCATGATGCAAATTGCCTCGCTGTTCACACTGCACACACTGTTCGCTGAACCCAGGTTAGGCAGGACTCAACCTAAGATGCTGGAAGGAGGCTTGAGGAGCCGTAGGAACTGCAGACGCACTTGTTCTTTCTCGGCTGGCACAGCAGCCATGACAGCCTGGCTGACGCAGCAGCTATAGCAGCAGCCACAACACAGCCATAACGTAACCGCGTGTAACATAATTGCAATTTTGCTCCAGTGTAGCCCTGATGCAGCAGAAGCCAGGGCTTTCATGGTGAAGCTTACACAGGTGCACTGTACACAGCATCCCATGAACAAGCCAGTACCTTGTGACAGGCACACGCAGTGCTCTAAAATCTCAGCTATTCCATAATCATTATTTACAAAAGGTGGGGTGTGAGCCTGACCACGCCATTTGGCTAATTTGCTCTTTCCCTACAATCATACAATAATTTTCTTTGTAATAATCTGATATCTCTTTGAGGGCAATAACAGGGTCCTAGTACCTTTAGCTAAGATAAACCTATGAAATTGTATTGGGCAATTCATTTACAATATTGCCATATTGGAAGGGAACATTCAAAGGGATGGCATGGGAAAGGCATGATTTTAAGATTTTAGATTTCTTGATTTGAAATCTCCAAGATTTCAAGATTTTAGAACTTGGAGTTTCCTAATCAGGTGCTCAAAACAGGAGAACTAGGTATGGAATGGATTCAGAAATGAAGATTCCCAACCATGGGAATTATAGAATAAAACAAATGGGTACATAAGGGTTTCTCAGAATGAAATTATATATACAAAATCAGCTGCATTTTAATTTGTGGGTATCTGGAGAAGGAAATGGTAACCCACTCCAGTATTCTTGCCTGGAGAATCCCATGGACGGAGAAGCCTGGTAGGCTACAGTCCACGGGGTCGCAAAGAGTCGGACACGACTGAGTGACAGAATGGAACAGATACTGGTTCCAAATAGGAAAAGGAGTGCGTCAAGGCTGTATATTGTCACCTTGCTTATTTAACTTATATGCAGAGTACATCATGAGGAACGCTGGGCTGGAAGAAGCACAAGCTGGAATCAAGATTGCTGGGAGAAATATCAATAACCTCAGATATGCAGATGACACTACCCTTATGGCAGAAAGTGAAGAGGAACTCAAAAGCCTCTTGATGAAAGTGAAAGAGGAGAGTGAAAAGGTTGGCTTGAAGCTCAACATTCAGAAAACAAAGCTCATGGCATCTGGTCCCATCACTTCATGGGAAATAGATGGAAAAACAGTGGAAACAGTGTCAGACTTTATTTTTTTGGGCTCCAAAATCACTGCAGATGCTGATTGCAGCCATGAAATTAAAAGACACTTACTCCTTGGAAGGAAAGTTATGACCAACCTTGATAGTATATTAAAAAGCAGAGACATTACTTTGCCAACCAAGGTCCGTCTAGTCAAGGCTATGGTTTTTCCCGTGGTCATGTATGGATGTGAGAGTTGGACTGTGAAGAAAGCTGATCGCCGAAGAATCGATGCTTTTGAACTGTGGTGTTGGAGAAGACTCTTGAGAGTCCCTTGGACTGCAAGGAGATCCAGCCAGTCCATTCTAAATCAATCCTGGGTGTTCTTTGGAAGGACTGATGCTAAAGCTGAAACTGCAATACTTTGGCCACCTCATGTGACAAGTTGACTCACTGGAAAAGACTCTGATGCTGGGACAGATTGGGGGCGGGAGGAGAAGGGGACGACAGAGAATGAGATGGCTGGATGGCATCACAGACTCGATGGACATGAGTTTGAGTGAACTCCAGGAGTTGGTGATGGACAGGGAGGCCTGGCGTGCTGTGATTCATGGGGTCGTGGAGAGTCAGACACGACTGAGCGACTGAACTGAACTGAACTGATGCTCGAAAGGCAGGCTTCCTATGTGGTGATAGTGGTAAAGAACCTGCATGCAAAAGCAGAAGATATAAGAGAAGTGGGTTCAATCCCTGGGTTGGGAACATCCCGTGGGGAAGAGCAAGGCATCCCACTCCAGTATTCATGCCTGGAGAATCCCCTGGAGAGAGGACCCTTTTAGGCTACAGTCCATGGGGTCATAAACAGTTAGACATGACTGAGCAAATAATGCCACTGCTGCATGGCGCTGGAGCAGCCATGAGGAGATATACCACACCCAAGGGGGTTCGTCAAGGCTTCATTTTGTCACCCTGCTTGTTAAACTTATATGCAGGGTACATCATGAGAAACGCTGTCCTGGATTAAGCACACACTGGAGTCAAGATTGCCGGGAGAAATATCAATAACCTCAGATATGCAGATGACACCACCCTTATGGCAGAAAATAAAGCAGAACTAAAGAAAACTCTTGATGAAAGTACAAGAGGAGAGTGAAATAGTTGACTTAAAGCTCAACATTCAGAAAACTAAGATCATAGCATCTGGTCCCATCAATTCATGGCAAATAGATGGGGAAACAGTGTCAGACTTTAGTTTTGGGGGCTCCAAGATCACTGCAGATGGTGATTGCAGCCATGAAATTAAGACACTTGCTCCTTGAAAAAAAAGTTATGACCAATCGAGACAGTATATTAAAAAGCAAAGACTTTACTTTGCCAACAAAGGTCCGTCTAGTCAAAGCTATGGTTTTTCCAGTGGTCATGTATGGATGTGAGAGTTGGACTATAAAGAAGGCTGAACACTGAAGAATTGATGCTTTTGAACTGTGGTGTTGGAGAAGACTCTTGAGAAGCCCTTGAACTGCAAGAAAATCAAACCAGTCTGTCCTAAAGGAAATCAGTCCTGGGTGTACATTAGAAGGACTGATGTTGAAGCTGAAACTCCAATACTTTGGCCACCTGATGCAAAGAGCTGACTCATTTGAAAAGACGCTGATGCTGGGGAAGATTGAAGGCAGGAGGAGACGGGGATGACAGAGGATGAGATGGTTGGATGGCATCACTGACTTGATGGACATGAGTTTGAGTACACTCCGGGAGTTGGTGATGGACAGGGAGAACTGGCATGCTGCAGTCCATCTGGTCACAAAGAGTCGGACACCAATGAGTAACTGAACTGAACTAAGCAACTAAATACTATTAAGATGTTCAGTCTTAAAATTGCTCCTGCCTCCTGAGAGAATCAAGTTCAGAGAAAACCCCACATCCTGGAATTCTTCCCCAAATCACAGAACACAAGCCTAAATCCTACAGTCTTTACTAAGTCTTTTCTAACATCTTCTTTGGCTTTTCTGGTGGCTCAGTGGTAAAAGAATCTGCCTGTAATGCAGGAGAAACAGTTTCAATCCCTGGATCAGGAAGAGGCCCTGGAGAAGGAAATGGCAACCCACTCCAGTATTCTATCCTGGGAAATCCCATGGACAGAGGAGCCTGGTGGGCTGCAGTCCATGGGGTGGCAAAGAGCCGGACGTGATTTAGCGACTTAATAAGAAGCACCCTGTTGCTGAGGTGGCCCATAATTCGTCATCGGGTGCGTTCTCCCTCAATGCAGTAAGTCAAGAAAATCCGTTTGCTTCTTTAAAGGTGTATCTTGGTGGTCTTCGGCTGGAAATTATTGGCAATATTGTGTTTGAATTCTATGATCTGTTCTTCTTCATCAGGTCTGAATGAAGGCTTCTCAACTACTCTGATTTCGAGATCTCAAAACCAGAAGCAAACAGGCAACACACAGTCTAATGTTTAGGCAAAAGCAGAAAAATAGCTGTTTGTATACCTTCAAAAAAGGGGGAGTGGGAGACCTTAGTAAACAGTTGTTGGTAATGATTCTATCTAGAAAATCTAGCCAAAACAGGCTGTCACAGCCTCCTGTTTAAGAGACAGAGAATGTTCCTCGATTAATAACCAGTTATGCTATGTTCCCTGGAAATGGCTCCTCATACATTATTCTCTCCTACATCTGAGTCTCCCTCTGAGTGGGTGCCTCTGCTCTCTGAGTATTGCTTTTTCTTTAAGAAGTGGGTGTGTTTGAAGAGGAATTGATTTTTTAGTCTAATCTCTATAAAAGTTGAAGATCCATAAGGTTCTCTTCATTGACTTGTTTGTGATCCATTTTGACTAAGAGCATACAGTTACTTTAAAGAATTCTTAGTTTTTTTGAGTCTAATTATGGATTTTTTCCATGCTCCAAGAATCATATACATAATTCCCTTTTAGGCTTGTTAGACTCTTTGGAACAATATCTGCAGAAGTCCTAGAAGTTGTTTATTTTCTTTAAAACTTATGTATTCAAACATTAACTTCAGATCTTTAAACTCTTTGAACAAAGTATCTTACAGCAATGTTCTTGAATGATCCTTACTCTGAAGCCATATTTTTTTTAGCCTTTTGTTTTTGTCAAGTTGAGTAGATCTAAGAAATAATTTTTTAAAATTATTTTTTATTGAAATATGGTTGCTCTATAATATTACATAAGTTGCTGCTACTGCTAAGTCACTTCAGTCGTGTCCGACTCTGTGCGACCCCATGGACGGCAGCCCACTAGGCTCCGCCATCCCTGGGATTCTCCAGGCAAGAACACTGGAGTGGGTTGCCATTTCCTTCTCCAACGTGTGAAAGTGAAAAGTGAAAGTGAAGTTGCTCAGTCTTGTCCGACTAGTAGCGACCGCATGGACTGTAGCCCACCAGGCTCCTCTGTCCATGGGATTTTCTAGGCAATAGTACTGGAGTGGCTTGCCATTGCCTTCTCCGATTACATAAGTTACAGGTGCACAATATAGTGATTCATAGTTCATAAAAGGTTATACTCCATTTATAGTTATTATAAAATATTATCTGATTTTCCTTGTTGCATAGTATTTCCTTATAGTTTATTTTATATGTAATAGTTTGTGCCTCTTACTTCTCTACCCGCATTACCCTCCCCAGTTCCTTCTCCCCATGGGTAACTCTATTTTGTTCTCTGTATCTGTGAGCCTGCGTCTTTAGTTTGTTGGGTTTTTTTTAGATTCTACGTATAAGTGATATCATACCTCATTTGTCTTTCTCTGTCTGACTCATTTCACTTGGCACAGTGCCTTTTGTGTTGCTACAAATGGCAGATTTTTTTTTTCTTTTCTTTTATGGCTGAGAAGTATTCTGGTTTACGGAGAGGGCAATGGCAACCCACTCCAGTGTTCTTGCCTGGAGAATCCCAGGGACGGGGGAGCCTGGTGGGCTGCCGTCTATGGGGTCGCACAGAGTCGGACACGACTGAAGCGACTTAGCAGCAGCAGCAGCATTCCGTTATACACACACATATATGTGCATACATACCATATCTTCATACATCCATCTGTTGGTGGACACTTAGGTTGCTTCCATATCTTAGCAACTGTTAATAATGCTGCTGTGAACACTGGGGTGCATGTATCCTTTTGAATTAGTGCTTTTGTTGTTATCCACCCAGGAGGTGAATTGCTGACTTCCCTGGTTGCTCAGAGGTTAAAGCGTCTGCCTCCAATGCGGGAGACCCGGGTTCGATCCCTGGGTCGGGAAAATCCCCTGGAGAAGGAAACGGTAACCCACTCCAGTATTCTTGCCTGGAGAATCCCATGGACAGAGAAGCCTGGTAGGCTACAGTCCACGGGGTCGCAAAGAGTCGGACACGACTGAGCGACGGAACGAATGGACGGACATGGCAATCATATTATTAGCTTTTTGAGAAACTTTCCACAGTGGCTGCCCCAGTTTACAGTCCCACCAACAGTGGATGAGAGTTTCTCTTTTTCCACATCCTTACGGACATCTGTTATCTGTGTTCTTTTTGTTGATTGCCAATCTCATAGGTGTGGGATGATAATTCATTGTTGCTTTGATTTGCATTTCTCTGATGATTTGTGATGTTGAGCATCTTTTCATGTGACTGTTGGCCATGTGTTGTATTTTTTGACCTAAAAATTCTTCAATGCTCCGTATTTCCTCAAAATTCTATTTGAAAGCTAACTAGAATTTAACTTTTTCTTTACCTTCCCCCCCCCTTTTTTCTGTATGCACCTCTATTTTTCTCCTTCTGTGCAGCTAATGATGCCAATGACACTTTATGTATTCTCCTGTTACTTTAGCACTGTGAAAATCGCTTTATCATCCTTCTAGCCTCCACTGTTAGTTTCCTCACCGTCCTTTCAACCCTCACTACCAGTTTGTTCACCATTTTTTCACCCAAAGCACATCACAAATTCAGTGTAGTATGCTTAGTGTTTTGTAAAGGATTGCATCCCAGCTTTAGATTCTAATTTAAGTTTCAGCTACTTATACTTAAAACAGCAACCATTTATTTGCTTGCTCTTCTGCAGTCTAGGCTGAACTCAGTTGGACAGTTTATTTCCTGATTTAATCTGGGGACACTTTGCATGGATTCAGTTGTCTAGCCACTTTCCTAGGGCCGAGTGATCCAAGGTTGGAGCCACATAACTGGAGGTTAGCTGAGGTTTGAGGTCAGAGAATCTTAGATCTCCTCCACACGGTTTCTTTTGCAGGTTTTTTACATAGCGGTGGCAATGTTTCAAAAAAACAAGCATCAGTGCAGAAGTACTCTGTCAAGCCTCAGTTCTATAAGTTTTGCTGATGCCTACTTGCTGAAGCAAATCACAGGGCCAAACTCATGGAAGTAAGCAGAAACTCAGATACATTACTAGATGCTAGTGTAAAAATCTACCCATTTTTATCTATAGATATTTGGGCAATGGGTAGTAATTTTTTTTCTGAATTGCATATCTTATCTGCAATGAAATATTACCTTTATAATAAAATATATTAAGTAACAATAAAAATGAACTGTCTTTCCTGTGAAATAATGTTTTTTCTGACAGAAGCAACTCTTTATACTTTAAAAAATTAAAACTTTATAATAAAATTATAATTTGTTTATAGGTTATCAAAACAAAGCAAATTTCCAATATTTTACTGATAATATTTAATGATATTTGTATATTTTTCTCTCTTCACCTATATGCTGTAGCAGAGTGTGTTAACATATACCACAAGAAAGTTTATAAATAGCAAATACATTTTCAGTTTTGCTTAAATGGTGTTCTTATAAAGAAAAGCCAACACAGATATTTAGGTAAATTCATATCTGATTATTTTGTTTAGTACTTAATTTGACACTTAGTTTATATGTTTCAAAATAAAAGTCACACCATCGTTCCAAGTTTATTTTCTGGCTTTCAAGAACACAATTTCTCCAAGAAATCCACCATGCATAATAATTTTAAAAGATCCCACTTCCAGCGTACTATAACTGCCTAACATTTTTACAGCAAGTTCGTTGGCTTCAACTAGAAAGATGTCTTTTTTTAATAGAATAACAAATAATGCAAAATCTTTATGCCTTCAGGTACATAGAGGAAGCGTAGCTGGCATAGAATCTATGTGCTCTTCTGCATCTTCTCATAATGCAAGTGTTTCTAGCCATATAAAAATCAGGGAAATTGCTAAATCTGTTTTGTAAGCATGGCAAATAAAATATTTTTATGATCACCTCTTGCTTCTCCTTTCATGACGTAGATAACTTTTGAGGTTCCTGAGTGTTCATTGGAAGGACTGATGCTGAAGCTGAAACTGCAATACTTTGGCCACTTCATGCGACGAGTTGACTCACTGGAAAAGACTCTGATGCTGGGAAAGGTTGGGGGCGGGAGGAGAAGGAGACGACAGAGAATGAGATGGCTGGATGGCATCACCGACTCGATGGACATGAGTTTGAGTGAACTCCGGGAGTTGGTGATGGACAGGGAGGCCTGGCGTGCTGTGAGTCATGGGATCGCAAAGAGTCGGACACGACTGAGCGACTGAACTGAACTGAGACTTCTTTATGCTTTTTTCAGCATTCCCATTGGCATTAATAAAATCATTTTTTCTTTAAAAGAACCACTTCCATCTCTTCCTATGGGCCTTTGTTCAAAGTGAACACAGTTAATAGTTTGCAGAACATAAGTACACAATCCTATGAATTGAAAAAGAATAAAACAGTAAATATTTTGATGTCTGATACCTAGACTCACTTATCATTTGTAATAATGAATCCTCCACAATTTTATTTGGTTTATTACTAACTGAAAGAGTCATTAGATAGAAAATCAGAAAATAGGGGAGAAAAGAAGGAAATAAGACAGAATTTGATTTTCCCTTTTTCTTATTGTCTACACATGATAATTGATAAGGAATTGTATAATTGTTGACTGTATAGATTTGATGGAAATGTGCTACTGTACTCTTTTTTTATTTATTTTTTAATATGTGAAAGTATACATACATAAAGTTTCGGAAAAGGAGCAAAAAACAGACAGTATACAAATACAGTATCCTAGTATCCTTTCTGAGTCAATGAAGAACATATGGATATACAGTCAGTCCTGAGGTCTGAAATTCTGTGTGTGAGTTTCAGTGCCTGCTGTAAGTAGAGGTTTATTTGGTTGTATTGTTTGTGCCACTGAGCGGGCCTGGTTAACATATGACACAGGTGCGCAATGCTTGTTAGAAAGAAGGGAGGAGGCCAAAATGGGCAGAGAAAGCTTTGTGTTTAAATTTTCCTTGTCTTGTCTTAAAATACGAATTCTTATTTCATCAATCAAAGAAGATGGGATAATATCAACAAACTAGAGCAAACTCATTAAAAAAATGTCAAAGGTATTAGGTATGGCAGAGATGGAAGCTAGTGTGCAGCACGGCTCTGTACATCAAATTCAGGCTTGGAGGAGGCAGATAAGAGAGCAGGAGAAGACCTTGAAGTGGAAATCGTGGAGGGAATTTGTCAGACTGCCTTAAGAACTGCTGGGTCAGTCAAAACTCCCCCTTCGTCCATAAATGCAGGGCTGCTGGCTACACCATTTGCCTTCTCCTGGACTTCAAAGAAAGGATGAGAGATTTTCCTGGAGAGGACACAGAGGATGGGTTTTGGACTGAGGGGAGAGAAAGGGCAGATTCTAACATTACTGTGAAGCCCCCCAAAGAGCACAGAAGTGAATAAGCTAAGCCTCTCTCCGCAGAAGAAAGGAAAAAGAAATATTATCACTGGCTAAAACTAAGTAATTAAGAAATCATCATTTTCTTTATCTTTACTTTAGGATTTCTGGTCTCAGCTAAAGGAGGATTGACTCTACTCTGAAAGTAATTCTTTTTCCTCTTGGCAAGCAGAACAGTCTAGTTTACACAGGGCTCCCTGGATGACTTCTTGACAGAGAGACATTGGTATTGGATCTGGAGCTGTCTAATTATTTATCCTTCCAAGGCCAGTGATAAGATAAAGATAATAAAATAAAGTAGATGAAAGAGTCATGAATGGAAATAAATTTTCTGGATTATAAATTGAGCTTCTTTGCTTTAAATAATCTATTTCATATTTGCTAATCCTCCTGCTTAATTCTGTCTGGACGGGGAGTAGTGGATGTGGGTGAGTTAAGCTAAGGGGCAGGGAAGGGAATCTGAGCAGAAAGGTTTCTGAAGTTTTAGCAGCTTGTTTCTAATACTGAAGATTCTTAGAACAGAAGCTGCATCGTTTGTAAAGGCTAACATGCATGACTCTGCCTCTTCCCTTATCACTGTTCTCTTTTATCAGCGTGGATAATCACAAACTGAATAAACAAGAATACATGTTTATAATACTGTCCAAATCTGTTATTGTAATGGCATAAACATTGCTAACCAGATAAAATCGTATGACCTAAAAAAAAAAAAATAATAAGGAAAATCACACGGACTTTTCCTTTATTTATCCTTCTCCTATGTAAATAACTATAGCAATACTATATGGAAAAGAATATAAACATTAAGATAGTGTCCAAAGAGTACATGTCAACTCAACCTTGTCTAAATTTATAAGTAATGTGTAATCTCTTAGCTTCACTTTAAGATGGATGGACTTTGCAAGATTATATTATGACCTTGACATCCATTTGTTATTTTACAGTTATCTTTAACATTTTTGTCTAGATTATTCAATATGTTACAACATTGACCCTTTTAAAGTTAAACCCTTTTAAACTCAGTGTTCTTAGACTATTCACAGAGTCGTGCAACCATTGGCAAAATCTGTTTAGAACGTTCTTATCATCTCAAAAATAAACCCTATAACCAACAGCAGTCATTTCCGATTCCAGTCCCTCTCTACCCCCACATTCGTGTTTTGTCTCTATAGATTTGTTTATTCTGGATATGTCATATAAATGGAATCAATAACACATAATTTTCTTGGGCTGGCTATTTTTACTTTGCCTAATGCTTTCAAGATTTATCTGTGTTGTAGTATGTATCAGAATTTTATTCCTTTTTGTTGCCAAATAATATGCCACCATTTGTTTTTCACCTTTTGAGTATCATGAATAATGTTTCTGTAACATTAGCATACTCATTTTTGTGTGGACATCTGTTTTCTGTTTTCTTTGGTGTACGCCTAAGACTGGAATTTCTGGATCATATGGTAGTTAGGTTTAACATCCTGAGGGACTGTCAACCTGACAGACTACAAAGTGTACTATTTCTCATTCCAATTTCTTCATATTTTTATTAACACATTTTATTATCTGTCTTTTTTATTGTAACCATCCTAAGAGTCAGTGGTGCTGAGCATCTTTTCACGTGTGTATCGGATATTTGGGCTTCCTTGTGGCTCAACTGTTAACGAATCCGCCTGCAATGCGGGAGACCTGTGTTCCATCCCTGGGTTGGGAAGATCCCCTGGAGACAGGATAGGCTACCCACTCCAGTATTCTGGCCTGGAGAATTCCGTGGATTGTATAGTCACAAAGAGTTGGACACGACTGAGTGGTTTTCACTTTCACTTTCTTTCTATTGGATATCTGCACATATTTTTGGAAGAAATGTCCTTTTAAATACTTTGCCAATGTTTTAATTTGTCTTTATACTACTGATTTGTAAGAATTCTTTTTGTAATCTAGATACAGGTCCCTGATCAGATATACAATGTGCAGATATTTTGTTTCACTCTATGTGTCATATTTTCACTTTCTTGATATGTAACATGAAAGTTTTAGATTTTTATATCATCCAGTTTTTTATCACGATTCTTGTGCTTTTGGTGTCCCTAATCTTTAAGTTCTCATTGTGTACCAGATATGGTGCTACCAGGCATTGTAATAAAGATGGCTCAGAATAATATTTGGCTTCAAGGATTTCACAACCTATGAGTGTTATATTTAAAGACATTGATATGATATATGTGTATATTATATGAGCTCTAAAACAAAGGAAATTAAAAAATAATAGGAAAGGAAAAGAGATTGTTTTCCTTAGCTTATTATTGTTTTTATTATTATTCATTTTAAAATTAACCTGAAATTTTAGAAGTATATGCTAAAATCGTTATTAACTTATTTCTTCAACAGATATCTATTGAGTGCTACCAGTGTGACAGATGTATATTGTGTGTTGAATGTATCAGTGGATATAACAGAAAATATTCCTATTTTATGGAGGTTGCATTTTATTGGAGAGAGAGAAGAGCAAACCAAAAAACTAAATACAAAATAAAAGTAAATTATATTCTAGTTTAGAAAGTGCTAAGGGGGAAAGGGCGGAGAGAGAGAGATTGAAGGTATTAGGAGTCCCTGTGAGTAATGAGAAAGTTCCTGGTTGAAAAGGATTGATGTTATAAGTACCTTTTAGAAGGAGGAGTTTGAAAGAGATGAAAGGGTTGGCCAAAAAAGGTATCTGAGGGAGAGACAGGAGAATCTGAAGCAAAGAACTTAAAATAAGAACATTTGGGGAGCTGTAAAACAGGGAAAAAAGCAATGTTGGGGTGAACTAAGAAATAAGAGAGATAGCATTATAGTTAATTGAGACAAATTGTAAAATACCTTGTAGGTCATTGAAAGATGCAACTTTTTTTTTTTCTTTTGATGATATGCATAGTTCCTGTGGGCTTTTGAACAGAAATAACACGCCCTATGTTAAAAGGACTGCTTTTACTGATGTGCTGATAACACACAGCGGGTGATGAAAATGGCAGGTCAGATAAAATCATGATGGAAGCAACGAAACGTGTGAGAAGAAATCTATCGAAATGGCCACCTCAGGTGAATGGTTCAATGCTGAGAAGTTGCAGGATGAAGTCTCAAGTTGGTCATTGGTCATAGCAAACCGAGGTCTCAAGGACCTGGTCAAGAGCAGTTTCTGTGACATGGTAGAGAACAAGGACTGAGTAGGGTGCGCTTCAGAGAGAAAAGAGGAGAGAGACTGGAAAACTGGAATTAGGGACGATTCCTTCAGTAAGTGGTGTTGCAAAGGAGAGAGTGAAGAGGAACTGTGGGTGGAGGCAGGTTTCTGTGTGAGTCACTCGCTTCTGTCTGACTCTGAATGGAAGCACAAATGGGACAAAAGCAACTTTATTTATGACTTGTAAAATTAAGCATTTGCAAAAGTTCATATATTGACACACAAGTGTTACAAAGGAGACTAGACTAGAAATTTAATTTTTTGCTTACTGAAAATGCTGAGAGCCTTGGTGAACATTTAATTTTTTTGTTTTATTCTCTATTGAGTCCTTTCTCCCTTTTCTTAATAATAGTACCATTACACTGTGATGGTTTCCTCTTTTGATGTTTTACTTACAAATAATGCAGTGCAAATATTCTTCTTCTTTCTTAGGAAACAACATTGATTGCTTTTTTCTGAAAAACACTGTCTGGATTTTAATTCACAATATCATGCCCCTGCTGAGTCTTAAAGAAAAAAAGAAAGAAAAAGTTCTAAATGAAATTCTAAGAATCAGTAATCAGGCAATTGAAATCAATTTTTCAAACACATAAAAGGGAAGCCATCAATGTGCTTTGCAACTCTCACAGACTCCAGACTGATATTGATTTCTTTATTGATTTTCTTAATATTTTCTGGGGAGTATTATGTGTGCATACTAAGGAACTGGCATTTTAATACCTTTCTTTGGGGAAAAAATGTGTGAAAGTTTTTGTTCAAAAAAGATGCTAAATAATTGTACCACTTCAATATAAACAGGTGAAAAGTTGGCTGCTTTTGTTTATTGCATCATATGTGTCTCCCAAGGCTTAGTTTCCCAGAGTCATTTTAAAAAGGCAAATGCCTCTAGATTATTTACCTCTTTATAAGACTTTACAATGAGGTCTTCTAGGCACATGCCTCTCCTATTAAAATCTGATCATGATGTGCTAAAAAGTCAAGAAACATCCTTTACTATTATTTAAAGATGCACCACCATGCATTTTAAAATAATGATCCTTTTAGGGCTTTAGCATAACGGTTAGCAGGTTCACCTCAGAATGGTTTTGAAGATGCATATCAGACAAGGGACAGAAATGCAGCAGTTGGCCTTTCTCTTCATCCTTCTATTCTCTGTGTCTTCTTTTGGGGCTTGGAGATAACTAATGATGGGAAGTGAAGTGAAGTCAAAGTCGCTCAGTCACGTCCGACTCTGCGGCACCATGGACTATACAGTCTATGGGATTCTCCAGGCAAGAATACTGGAGTGGGTAGACTTTTCCTTCTCCAGGGGCTCTTCCCAACCCAGGGATCGAACCCAGCTCTCCCACCTTGCAGGCAGATTCTTTACCAGCTGAGCCACCAGGGAAGCCAGTGATGGTAAACAGAATGCCAAAAAATAGACTGTCACATTTGTTTCTGAAGAATCTGTTTGGCACTGACATATTTTCAAGCTCTTTTTAAAAAAATATTTTTTCATTTTCCTGTTTTCTCAAGATAATATAACATTAATAATATTTGTGAATATATAAAAAGGTTTATTCAAAGATCATTGAATTGAATGTGATTAATTTGCTATATTATCATAATTTTAAAATATATAGTATGATTGAGAAAGTGTGTTAGTAATCAAAATATGTTCAAGTAAATGCAACTTTCCCCCAAATATTGGAAACTTAATTTTTATAGAATGTCACTTTATGAGTCAATATATGTATGTATATGATAAACAATTCATCTTAAGTAAACTAAGAAAAGTTATCATAGATCTGTTTCAAATTTCTGCCAAGATAATGCTTGCAGATGATATAGTAGGTATATAATAAAACAGCTCATCAGTAATTTCTCACATGGAAAACAATTTTTAAAAATCATAAAGTAGATATGATGTTTTCAAAGTAAATAGAAATGTGTAATTGTCATTTATTGTTTAAAAGAGAAGGCTACCCTGTTATTCTAGACAAGACAGAAAATGCTGGAAAGGTAATCACCCTGGCTTCAGAGGTAACCTTCTTCATCAAATATGAAGGTGAATATGGCTTCTCTCTAACAGAATAAGAATTAAAGACTCCTCAAGAGCAAAATCAAAGAAAACAACCAAAAACCTCAGTTAGGGTCATTTCTACAAGCAATCATTCAGAAAAGATTATCTTTTTGATCATGTTCATTAAAGACCATACTGAAAAAATGATAGGATTTTGTTTGACAAAGACATGCCATAATTACTAGGCTACATTCTTTTGAAAATGAAAGTCTACTTCTAAATTGTGAAGACAAGTGAGTGATATTGCTAGGTGTTTTTCTTTTTGATTCCTAGTCTCTTTACATAAAGAAAATATATCGTGCAAAGGATGAGAAATAGTAAACTAGTTTAGAAATAGAAGAGGGTTTGTGTGTCTCAAGATTGTTCTTATATTTCTCACTCATAATCCCGGGGGAGTAGACAAAGACTTTCTAAAAGAAAAAAAAAAAGATTAAAAAATGTTTCTTATATTCTTTTGTTAATATGCGTGTGTTAGCGTTTTAAATATTAAGGCTATTTAGTTCCAGTTGAATATTCAGAAGATTACTGTATAACAATGCCACAGCCCTTATATGGCTTCTAAGTTAAAAGACTTAAGTTAAATGATTACTCACTCTACATAAGAAATGAGAGCCCACTTCACTATTGTATTACTCCTGTAGAGAAAATAAATGATAGAATAGTATCTGAACTTGCAGCGAGTGACACGTACACAGTTGAAATGATATATTTTGTTTATTTAGTTTTCAGCATTTAAAATCAGCTAATTTAAGAACATGGAATATGCAATTACCATTACAGAGAAAAATGTAAGTATGAAAACCTCATCAAGATTTTATTTTCACCTTTGTGTAAAGTTCACTAAAAAACAAAAAAAGGCCACCTTGGAATGTAGATGCAAGCAGAAAGAAGAATAAGAAATGAAAAAGGGACTGTCTTCACCTTCAGAAAGGAGAAGGCACACGTGTTGCCTCTGACCAGTCTTGCAGAGAAGTGTAGGTGTAGCACTCAGGGCCATGGAGGTAACGGGTAAGCCTACAAGGGAGGTAGCGAGAGAGGCAGCCAGTGGGGATTTGGATGAGGGTTCAAAACAGATAGGACTTTTAATTACAAGCTTCTGCCTATTATTTTAACTACTCTATGGAGTTGCAGCTGTTCAATACTATACTGTGTGAGAGCAGGCATTTCCCATGTGTTTGACCTGAGTCCAACAAGCTCTTAGCACTGCTAGGTCCCTAATGCATGCGTGCTGAGCAAAATAATTATGGGAAATTTTCCATTATTTAATACTAGCCGTAGGTTCAAAACCTGTCTCAGTCAGTCACAAGGCCTTGGAGGAGCTGCTGAAATTTTCAGTTAGGTATTGTCTATGTGTGACTTTTTTTTTTCTGACAGTGGCAGACTTGAGTGCTTATGACAGAGACAATTGGCTTATAAAACCTAAAATATTTACTGTCTGGTCATGTACAGGGGAAGTTTGCTGACCTCTGCCCTAGAACAAAATAAACAATGAAATAAAGGACAGTTCCTATCTCCCTAGGCATGTGCAAGCGGGGAAGCCACATACCTCTGCAGAATTGTTCAAACTGAAAGATGTTAATTTGTCACAGGCCTGGTTCAAGCCTCAGGGCGGACTGCAGGATCCCAGGCTACCGTGACATCCATAATTAGCACACTCAGGTTACCCCACAGGTAGAGCAAACATTTCAGGTCGTATGAAAATGTGGTTTCCGGGACAAAATGGAGTGTCAAGTAAAGAGCCTAGGGGTTCTTCTCTGGTTCTGCCTAATTTGGGAGCTTCACCCATCACTGGTCTTAGATCCTGGGATGTTGGAAGCAGGCACATGAAGGATAGAGGTGGTCGTTAAAGACTTGAGATTGTGTTGAGTATGGACATAGCTTTATGGTTTTTTGAGAACTCAGGTAAAAACAATGAAGAGCAGTGAGGAAAATAAGTAGTAACATAGTGTCAAGTGATTTCATGGTAGACTAATCCAAAATTTGAAAGAAAATAGTTTATTTATCATGTTTGGATGTGAGAGTTGGACTGTGAAGAAAGCTGATCGCTGAAGAATTGATGCTTTTGAACTGTGGTGCTGGAGAAGACTCTTGAGAGTCCCTTGGACTGCAAGGAGATCCCACCAGTCCATCCTAAAGGAGATCAGTCCTGAATGTTCGTTGGAAGGACTGATGCTGAAGCTGAAACTACAATACTTTGGCCACCTGATGCGAAGAGCTGACTCATTTGAAAAGACCCTGATGCTGGGAAAGATTGAGGGCAGGAGGAGAAGGGGATGACAGAGGATGAGATGGCTGGATGGCATCACCGACTCAATGGACATGAGTTTGTGTAAATTCTGGGAGTTGGTGATGGACAGGGAGGCCTGGTATGCTGCAGTCCATGGGGTCACAAAGAGTCGGACATGACTGGGTGACTGAACTTAACTGAACTGATCTGAAAAATAAAGTGCCACACAAAAAGCATTTGCAAATTGTGTATAAATTGAATGTACATGTGAACTTGCATTTTTTTCTATGCTGGTGGGAAGAGTTATAGTGATAGCATCAATGCTTCTGCTCTACTAGAAGTTGGATATATAGATCAATTTTAATCAGGCCAGCAAAGCAATAAAACTTTTATTTTAGTTAGAGTAATAAGAAAGCAATGTATGCACCCAAAATTGTGCTCATCTTGTAAAACAGGAATTTCAAATTTTGGAGATGTTAGCAAGTTAAAGATGTTTTCCGACAAACTGTTTTGTGGTGCACAAGCTTGTTGATTTTTGACTGACACATTAAATGAAGTACATTTAAGTTCCTCCCAAGGGCATCCTGATCACTGGAGACCTCATAAGACCACAGTATTTCAAATGTTTTTGCATTCTAAAAGTTAGCATTTAAAATTGATTCAAAAGTAGTTTTATAAAGTGATCCCGGACCTGACTACTTCTCCAGTCCCGTCATTTCTCACCCACTTCTCTCCTCTCTTTCTTAGCCCACATCACTTAGTGTTTCAAGCCACAACCTGTACAGTCCTGTGCATCCCACTGCAAGGGCACGTAGTAAATGCACTGAGTCTCCGGTCTTCTCTAGGCCCAGTGTCACAGTCATACACAATAGGTATTGATCGTTGATGACTAAATGTATGGTTTGATTACACAACAAAACTCACCTCCAATCATGATTTCATGTATTCATTCACTGTGTATCCTACGGTTTAACTGTGCTCTTCACAGGGTTTGAAACCAAAGGAGGAAGGAAAGCAACTGAAACTATATCTCCCTTTTGAATGATAGTTGATCATTTCCAAAGTGCTTAAAAGCAGATACATTTAATCCTCACACCAGCAATAATAGGAATTATCATCCCCTGTTTTACAAATATGGAAACTGTAAACCAGTGAGGCCAAATAACTTGCCCAAGGTCACAAAACTAGAAAGTGCTAGCACTGGGACTGACGCCAAGGTCTTTTGATTTTCTTCCAAAATTCTTTCCATTATGTGTGGATATGTGCCAAATTGAACTGAATACTGTGAGAGAGAATGCTTGTAGCTGGATAATTTGTATTTGTAATTTGAGATTCACTTGTAGTTTAATAACATTGCATGATTGCTGGAGAGAAAGACATGTGAAGTGGGTAGGTCCTACAGGAAAAGGGCAGACTTAATAACTGTGATTCCAGGGGGCACAGCTCTTCTGCCGAAACTATAATTTCCCTAGATGATGACATTAGAAGTTCATTCAGCTGAGAAAGTGATGGCCTTGGGAAACTTCTCTAAAGAGATACCTTGAGTTTTATTCTCCTCATCACACAGTTAATACTCTTTTCTGAAATCCAGTATGAAGTTTTTGAAAGCAAGTCTGAAGTTGCTTAAATTTTGCAAAGGATTCCGATTAGTGTTAACGCTGTTTGTGTTTGGTGCATTTCTTATTTGTTTTTCTATTTCCACCGTTCTCGGCAGGACGATTTTTCTCTGTGAACAGAAGATGTTTACAGAAAATCTTATTTTTGAAAAGTCACAGATTTACCTATGTGCAAGGAAAAAAAAAAGTATCCCATATCATCTTTTGTTTTAAGACATAAGCCACTGTAAAATAACAAACAAACAAACAAACAAAAAGCCCAGGAAAACAAAGAATAGGTAAACAGACAAATGGAACCTGGAAGTGGTTAGCATAAGATTGTGTGAACATTTTAAATAAATAAATAAATAAAACAGTATGACAAAACTGTTACTTTAATCACTTTATGACTCTGAGTACTTTGTCTGGTTATCCATGTTAAAGCATTGTTCAGCCAATGATAATCTAATTGGCCAGGGATACAAAAAATGTGATTAAGCTAACACTGGATTGGGACTTGTGACAGGAGTCTGTTTCTCAGGAACTATGTAATGGAAATGTCTGTTGCAGAGCCCTGCTCAACACTTGAAACTCATCTACTTTGCTTCTCAGGCTCCTGGAGTCACTCCACTTCTACATTTTTTAATAAGTTGAAGCCTACTAGCTATGTTCTGGTCATCTGTGGAGAGAAGTTGGTGGTCCTCCATAAAGAAGCAAATTATAATCAGAAAGGTCCAGACTCTGGGGACAGACAAACTGAGCTTGATTGCCAGCTAGCTGCCTTGTTTGTCCCGTTTTCTTGGTTTAGTGACTAACTCAGAGCTTTGGTTTTCCCACCTGTAGCAGTTATATTGAAAGTGGAAAGTATTGAGTCACTCAGTTGTATCCAACTCTTTGCAACCCCATGAACTATAGTCTGCTAAGTTCCTCTGTCCTTGGAATTCTCCAGGCAAGGATGCTAGAGTAGGTAGCCATTCCCTTCTCCAGGGGATCTTCCCAACACTGTCATTGAACCTGGGTCTTGTGCATTGCAGACAAATTCTTTACCAACTGAGCCACCAGGAAAGCCCAGTAGTGGTATTAACAATAACAATAACATTGACAGTATTAATCTTTAACATATTTTCAGCACTTTCTATCCGCCGGGCATTGTTCTAATTTCTTGGAATGTTATTCAATTTAAATATTGCAGCAACTCTTGGAGGCAGGTACTATTATTATCACCTTGTACAAAAGAGGTAATTGTTGCAGAGTTGGCCATCATGAATGACCTGAGACATATTACTAGGAACTGAAGGAGGCAGGATTTATACCAAAGCAGTCATTGGGGAAGGAAATGGCAACTCACTCCAGTGTTCTTGCCTGGAGAGTCCCAGGGACGGCAGAGCCTGGTCGGTTGCCGTCTATGGGGTCGCACAGAGTCGGACACGACTGAAGCGACTTAGCAGCAGCAGCAGCAGTCACCCTCAAGAGGATATGTACTCAATCACTACACCATGATACTTTCTGTAAATATCTATTTGTTTTTCTGCAAATGGTTGTAATAAAATCCCTTGCTCTTTTATAAAGATTGAATGACTCAGTAACTGTATTTAGAAAAATGCCTAGCATATAGTAGGACTTTATAAATGTTTGTTAAATACAATAAATGAAATTAAAAAAAAAATGCCCAATGGCAGACCTGGCAATTGGTGAAACAGATTTCTTACCTACTTAGTGTAAATCCAGATCCTTCCCTCTCCACCATTACAACATTCTGTCTCCTGATATTGCTTCTAATTAAAACTGCCTTGCACAGATATGTGATATTATAAATGGTACCTGTGGATTCCTGGTACATAGAAAGAAGTTAATAAATGACAACATTTGTTGTTGCTCATCCCAGCATATCATAATTGACTTGAGAGAGGTATAGTTATGATTACTTACAATAATAATATTGATTGGCCCTTTACTGTGCAGCAGGGACTCTACTAAGACTCTTCATAATCCGTTTGATTCTCACTAACTACACTGTGAAGATACTGACTATCACAATAAACTAAGGGAGGCACAGAGCATTTAATGAACTTGTCCAAGTTGCCAAAGTTTGTGAACAGGAGAAGAGGATATGAACATAGACTTGCTGGCAAGATTCTGCCCCAGATCCGTTTCACTGTAGCACTGTTTCACTCTTGTGGAATTTATTCAGACAACACAATTTGGTAGAAAGCTCTAGACCATGAATTTTAGATTTGGTTCTGCCATTAAAGAACTCTGTCACTTTAAACATATGACAGCCTTTTCCCATCACTCTCATCTGTAAAATTAAAATCGTTGAACTAGATAAAGTTGTCATTTATCCTTTTTTCATTTGTTCATGCAAGAAATATGTTTGGAGTGTCTGCTATGTGCTAGATACAGTGCTAAATTTTACCTCACCAAGATATCTATGCAGAGAATTCACACTTCTCTTAGACCAGCAGTTCAGAATCTTTCTTTTAAGAATCCATATTGGAATAAAAACTCCTTGGGGGAGTCTGACTTCCAAACTTTAGTATCAGTCTACCCTGCCGTTACCATCACTATTGAAAGTAGAGTGCAGACTACAGACTGTTCATTTAGAAGTTTTTAAAAAAATAACAAATACCCCCACAGTCTTCTCTGTACATTATTCTTAAAGATGTGATTGTTTAGCACATCTTGGGGAAAGCTTAAATTAACATGGTTGTAGATCAATGGCTCCTGTGTGCTAATCTGATAGTACCTTGCTTTCTATTCATTTACAAAGGACTCATACAAGCTTGCGGAGAAGGCAATGGCAAGCCACTCCAGTACTATTGCCTAGAAAATCCCATGGATGGAGGAGCCTGGTAGGCTGCAGTCCGTGGGGTCGCTAAGGGTCGGACACGACTGAGCGACTTCACTTTCACTTTTCACTTTCCACTTTGACACATTGGAGAAGGAAATGGCAACCCACTCCAGTGTTCTTGCCTGGAGAATCCCAGGGACGGGGGAGCCTGGTTGGGCTTCCGTCTATGGGGTCACACAGAGTCGGACACGACTGAAGTGACTTAGCAGCAGCAGCAGCAGCATACAAGCTTGAGTCAGTAACCATTGTGAGTGCTCCTAAATTCTAGGTATATTTGACTTTATGTAATTGCATCTTTTAACTTCATTTTTGCTCAGTTTGTTTTATATATGAGCCTTTAACAGCATTCAGTGATAAAATAAGATATACATGTGTCTGCTTGCATGTTCAACCCAGTACAGACTTAAGAAGTGTGATAAAGTTTGTTCTTCCTCCCACCTACAGATAGTATCTGTGAAGTTCTGCCTCACCAGATTAAGGATTATTTAGTAGGTATTTAAGAAAAGTTAACTGTTAATATATTGTCTATATTTTATAAATGTATTATATTTATATGTATACATATATGTGAATAAATGTTTTGATGATTCCTAATTTAGAAATGATTTTTTGTTTTAGTTTCAGGTGGAAAGCAAAGTGATTTGCTCTTTCAGATTGTTCTGCATTATAGGTTTTTATAAGACATTGAGTAAACTGTTGCATACAGTAAATCCTCGTTGTTCATCTAGTCTATGTATAGTAGGCTGTATCTGCTAAGCTCCTACTCCTAACT
The DNA here is from genome assembly GCF_049115385.1 of Moschus berezovskii. Classification (NCBI taxonomy): domain Eukaryota; kingdom Metazoa; phylum Chordata; class Mammalia; order Artiodactyla; family Moschidae; genus Moschus; species Moschus berezovskii. Next base: position 7,063,847 of record NC_142467.1, on the reverse strand, counting down.
TATCCCTTCACCCTTCATCTTTTCCACTGTAGACATATTTGTTTTCTTTGTGAGTCTGCTTCTGATTTATATATTTGTAAAGTTTTTGCCAAGTTTGTATTATTTCTTTAGATTCCACATGTAAGTGATATCATGTAATATGTCACTTTCTCTGTATGACTTACTTCACTTAGTGTGATGATCTCTAGGTTCATTCATATTGTTACCAACAGTAATACTCCTTCATTCTATGGCTGAATAATATTCCATTGTGTATATATAGCACATCTTCTTAAGCCGATCATCCACTGGTGGGGACTTGGGTTATTTCCATTTCTTGACAGTTGTAAATAAAGCAGTTGTGAACTTGGGATGCACATATCTTTTTGAATGATAGTTTTCATCATTTCTGGGCTTTCCTGGTGGCTCAGATGGAAAAGAATCTGCCTGCAATGCAGGAGACCTGGGTTTGATCCCTGGATCGGAAAGATTCTTGCCTGGAGAATCCCATGGACAGAGAAGACTGGCAGGCTACAAAGAGTTCATGGGGTCGCAAAGAGTCAGACACAACTAAGCGACCAATACTTTCACCTTACTTTTCATCTTTTCTGAATATACGCTCAGGAGTGGGATTGACAGATCACATAGTAATTCTGTTTTTAGTTTTTTAATGAATCTCCATAACGTTTTCTGTAGTGGCTGCCCAGCTTACATTCCACAACAGTGTAGGAGGATCCCTTTTCTCCACATCTTCTCCAGCATTTATTATCTGTAGACTTTTTTATAATAGCCATTTTGACCTATATAAGGTGGTACCTCATTGTAGTTTTGATTTGCATTGCTCTGGTTATTAACAAAGAGTCAGACACAACTGAGCAACTCAGCAGAGTACAATAATTAACAATACTGAGCATATTTTCATGTCCCTGTTAGCCATCTGTGTATCTTTGAAAAAAGGTCTAATTAGGTCTTTGGCCCATATTTTGATTTTTTTTTTTTTTGACATTGAGTTGTGTGAGCTCTTTGTATATTTTAAATATTAATTATTTGTTGGTCACATTGTTTGCAAGTATTTTCTCAAGGTTCATATGTTGTCTTTTTGTTTAATTGATTTGATTAGGTCCCATCTGTTTATTTTTGCTTTTATTTCCTTTGCCTTTGGGGACTAATCTAAGAAATATTGCTTAGATTTATGTCAGAGAATGTTTTGCTTATGTTCTCTTCTAGTAGTTTTATGGCATTGTGTCTTATATTTAGGTCTTTAAACAAATTGAATTTATTTTTTTAATGTGGTGTGAAGAGCTGTTCTAATTTTATTGATTTACATGTAGCTGTCCAACTTTTCCAGAGTCACATGTTGAAGAGACTCTCTTTTCTCCCTTGTATTAATATATCCTGGCCTCCTTTGTCTTAAATTAATTGACTATGTATATGGGCTTATTTCTAGGCTCTCTGCTCTGTTCCTTTTATCTGTATGTCTGTTTTTGTGCCAATACAATGCTGTTTTGATTACTGTAGCTTTGTAGTATAGTCTTAAGTCTGGAAGGGTTATGCCCCCACCTTTGTTCTTTTCCTTAGAACTGCTTTGGCAATTCTGGGGTTTTTTGTTTTTGGAAATTATGTACCTTCCTTGTTGTTGCTGTTCAGTCACTAAGTCATATCCAACTCTTCGTGACCCCATGGACAGAAGCACACCAGGCTTCTCTGTCTTTCACCATCTCCCGGAGTTCACTCAAACTCATGTCCATTGAGTCAGTGATGCCATCCAACCGTCTCATCCTCTGTCAACCCCCTCTCTTCCTGCCCTCAATCTTTCCCAGCATCAGGGTCTCTTCCAATGAATCAACTGTTTTGTGAAAAACGTCATGGGAATTTTGATCGGGATCTTATTAAATCTGTAGATTGCATTGGGTAGTATGACCATTTTAACACTCATTCTGTCAATTCAAGAACGTGGGTATCTTTCCATTTTTTGAATCATCTTCAGGTTATTTTATCAGAATTTCAGTTTTCAGTGGCTAGGCCATTCACTTCCTTGGCTAAGTTGATTCCTAGGTATTTTATTCATTTGACTCAGTTTTAATTGAGATTTTTAAAAGAACTTTTGTCTGATATGAGTATTTCTACCCCCACTGTCTTATAGTTTCCACTTGCATGCAATATCTATTTCTACCCACTTACTTTCAATCTGTGTGTCTTTAGCCCTGAAATGAGTCTCTCCTAGGCAGCACATTGTATGAACTTTAAAAAAAAAAATCCAATCTGCTAATCTCTGTCTTTTGATCAGAGCACTTAGCTCATTGACATTTAAAACAATTATTGATAGGCTTCCCTCATAGCTCAGTTAGTAAAGAATCTGCCTGCAGTGCAGGAGACCTCGGTTCAATTCCTGGGTCAGGAAGATCCCCTGGAGAAGGGATAGGCTACCCACTCCAGTATTCTTAGGCATCCCTTGTGGCTCAGCTGGTAAAGAATTCACCTGCAGTGTGGGAGACCTGGGTTTAATCCCTGGGTCGGGAAGATGCCCTGGAGAAGGGAAAGGCTACCCAGTCCAGTGTTCTGGCCTGGAGAATTTCAGGGACTATACAGTCCATGGGGTTGTAAAGAGTCAGACAGGACTTAGTGACTTTCACTTTTGCTTCATGTACTTATGACTATTTTAAACTTTGTTTTATAGTTGATCTTGTAGTTCTTCTTTGTTCATTTTTTCTTTTTGTTTTTCCTTTTGTGGTTTGCAGGTTTTCTTTTGTATTGGGTTAGCCAAAAGATTCATTGAATTTTCCATTACATCATACAGGAAAAACCCAAACTAACTTTTTGGCCAATGCAATAGTATGCTTGACTTTTTTTCCTGTTTTTATTAAAATGAACCTTTTGTATATTTTTGATTTGTGGTTACCTTCGGTTTCAAGACTGTTGACTCATAAATATATATACTCCCTTTAAACAGGTAGTCATATAAATTCAAAAATATTTATAAAGGGCTACATCATTATTGTCCCCTCCCTCACGTTTTGTGATTTTGATGTTTTATTTTGTATCTTCATATTTATCCTTTTGCTATTAATTTACATTCATTTTTACAAAATTTTTAAAAATTCTTTTTTATTCTACATATGACTTAAGTGATCTTCAACCCTTATATATATATTTCCTGTTTAGAGAATATCTTTCAATATTTATTTTAGTATAGGTTTTGTATTGCTATATCCTTTTCATTTTTGCTTGTCTGAGAAATTCTTTACCTTTCCTTCTATTCTAAGTAATAATCTTTCTGGGTAGAGTATCTTAGGTTGCAGGTTTTTCTGCCTCAGAACTTTGAGCCCATCATTCCCTTATAGTCTGTAAATTTTCTGCAGAGAAAACAGCTGATAACCTCATGTGGATTCCCTTTCTAAAGCGTAATGATTGCAAGGGATGGGGGCAATGATGTAGAATACTTTGGAAAACTTGACCTTCAGATGCAGCAACTGAAATGAGTGACTCGATCTGTGGCAATAGACACGTTTTGGTGAGGAGACATATATCACTCAGTTCTGCACTGATACTTCTTTCCTATGTGAGACCTACTTAATGTAGGATTACATTATCATATGTACCTGAATTTTCTTTATTCAAAATCTCATGAAATAAAATTTACAAAAGAATGCTTTAAAAATAAGAGTAGGTGAAAATTTTATAGCTGAAGCAAACTGTCAATCTTCAATTGATGTAAAACATTGGATTAATTCAAGAAGAGACAACTTCTAGTTAATGAGTCTTGTGTGTATTCCCCTGAGGAAACAAAGATTTATTAATTATCCTCCACCATTCTGACCATGAAGCAACAGAAACAACAGCATTCTAATTGGGATAAAAGCTTTGCTTCTTTCTTTATGCTTCTTTTTGTGAATTCTGGCAGATGTCCTTTTTTCATTCAGCATAAGCTGATAACTGATGTGAAATATATAGTTTTTATATTAAATGATGGAGAACGGTCACAGCCTCAAGAATGCAACCAGCAAAATAAAACAAAAACAAACACACAAATATGCTCTTGATGGTTCAAACAACGAATGCAGTGGAACAAACTTGATGTGTACCCAAGCAATGGTAAATCCCTCCACCAGAGCCTATAAGAATAATCATTATGAATGACTCTTACAGAAGACGTCATTTCAATGACATTTTGTGAAACCTGAGGAAAATTTTTTGTTTGCATTTGGTTGTATTAAAAAATCACAAACAAATGTTTGCTATGGGCTTTTGAATGATTAAAAATTTAGAAATCTAACTTTCTGCAGTAAGTGGATGGAAGTCCTTTATAAAGTACATATTCTCTCTTAAGGCATATTTAGATAAACGAAATCAGACTGAAAGGAAGGTCAAGGATAGCTCTTTAAAAGGAAAGAGGCAAGAAGAGAGATGCTTAAAGAACTTACGTACAAAGAATAATATCTATCCTGGTGATATTTAATAATTATGTTTGATAATCGTTTCTCTTATTCTGAGAAAATATGAGATAACTTGAAACTTAACATCTCTCCCTTTATTTTTCCAGAGAAAAAACATTGGTTCCCAAGTTGATAAGATGTAGAAATGGGAGTAGAGTTTTCGCTGATAGCTCAGTTGGTAAAAAATCTGCCTGCAGTGCAGGAGACCCTGGTTTGATTCCTGGATCAGGAAGATCCGCTGGAGAAGGGATAGCCTTCCCACGCCAGTGTTCTTAGCCTTTGCTGGTGACTCAGCTGGTTAAGAATCCGCCTGCAATGTAGGGGATCTGGGTTCAACCCCTGGGTTGGAAAGATTTCCTGGAGAAGGGAAAGGCTACCCACTCCCGTATTCTGGTCTGGAGAATTCCGTGGACAGTATAGTCCATGGGGTCACAAAGAGTTGGACACGACTGAACGACTTTCACTTTCTTTTTCAGACTACACTTGCTATCCAACACCCAGAGTGGGTGACATTTTAAAATCATTTCCACCTCCATCACTAATAAAGGACTAGAGTTAATGGATGTTACCCTCTGTAAATAAAACACGATTTAGTTTTCTGGCAGTGTAATTAAAAGGAAAACATGTCTTTGCAAACTCATTTCAAAGACCCACCTTTAGAGAGGTAATTGTTAGATGAGTTTGTGTCTGAGGAATATTATAACAATGGGTTTATGATTTGCCATGGATATAAAAATCTTTTCATGACACATGCAATGTGTAAATAAATTCCAGGCTACAATCTCAGGTATATAAGACATTAGACTCTTTACTTTTGCATTAAATAAACCAATATTTATTTTGGAGGTTCCAATATTTCATGACAAAATTAAATCTCAGTTAAATCATTTCTAACTTAATTACTGGATATATTTGCTTAAGACCCTTTGGAGTAATATAATGATATTTGGGTTATAGAGACACACAGTTACTGTAATCATATAACAAAACTAGCATCTCTCTGGGGTGCATGTCCTTCAATCTTGCCCTCCATTGTCATTTTTTTCAGGGAATTTTAATGTGGTTCATTGTTAACTTCAAGGCATATTAAAGTCTAGTTTTCTCAACTACTTTTGAACACGTTCCTGTATTCCTTTATGAAAAACATTATATGGTTGTTTGTAAGGCACTTTACAACTTTCATTTCAGTCCAGGACATTTTTCTTTTCTCAATACCGTGGTATAATGAGTGAAAGCTCTCGGATGCCAACTCAGGCTTATCAGCCATTTCTATACTGGACTCAAGGTCTTGTTAGATTGAGTTCATCATTTAGGCTTTATGTGGGAAATGGGGCACAATATCTCTCTGCTTTTGTATCTTTTAAACTATCTGGGATGTCCAGTGTGTCTTTCAACAGTATATATATATACATTTCTACCTTTCCTTCTATCAAGCTCGTTTTTTTTTTTTTTCCTCTGGATTAGTTTCAAATCCAAAGCCAAATATTGACTCCTCTGTAGCTCACTGGCTTTCTTCTGTAATATTCCCGCTACAAAACAGGGGCTTTCATAAATTTTAAGTACTCAAATAGAAAAGAGTTATTTATGAAAAGGAAATCTCAACAGAAATGTCACTTAATAACTTCAAATAAAATCTCACATCTATGTACTGGAGTTTTTTTTGGAATTAAAAAGTTATTGAAAGATGCAAATGATAACCCTGTATATGAGACAGAAAAAGAGACACAGATGTATAGAACAGTCTTTGGGACTCTGTGGGAGAGGGTGAGGGTGGGATGATTTGGGAGAATGGCATTGAAACATGTATATTATCATATGTGAAACAAATCGCCAGTTCAGGGTCGATGCATGAAACAGGATGCTCGGGGCTGGTGTGAGGGGATGACCCAGAGGGAGGATAAGGGGAGGAGGGAGGTGGGAGGGGGGTTCGGGAAGGGGAACTCATGTACACCCAGGGCGGATTCATGTCGATGTATGGCAAAACTAACCAATATAATATTGTAAAATAATTAGCTTCCAATAAAAAAAAAGTTATTGAAGTAAAATTAATGTACAATATTATATAATTTATAGGTGTACAGTAGAGTGGCTCACAAGTTTTAAAGAGTATACTCTATATTCCCTCTGTTGTACAATATATCCTTGTAGCTTATTTTACGCATAATAGTTTGTACTCCTTAATCCCCTATGTTTCCCTCCCCACTTCCTTCTCCCCACTGGTTTATTCCCACGAGTTTATTCTCTATTTATGTGAGTCTTTTTCTCTTTTGTTATATTCACTAGTTTGCTGTGTGGTTTATAGTCTGCTTATAACTGATATCACACAACATTTCCCTTCCTCTATTAAGACTTACTTCACTAAGTATCATATGCTCCAAGTCAATCCATGTTGTTGTAGACATCAAAATGTCACTTGTTTTCACGCTGAGTAGTATTCCATTGTATGTATATACTACATCTTCCATATTCATTCACCTTTTGGTGGAAACTTAGCTTGTCTCCATGCCTTGGCAATGATAACTAATGCTGTTATGAACATTGGAGTGCATGCATTTTTTTAAATTAGTAGGTTTTTTTCTTATATTTAAATATATACCCAGGAGTTGATTTTCTGAGTTATAGGCCAGTTTTATTTATAGTTTTTTGAGAAACTGCCTATGTGGCTGCACCAATTTACATTCCCACCAACAGAGTAAGAAGGTTCCAGTTTCTTCACACCTTCAGCAATATTTGTTATCTGTGTCCTTTTTGATGATAGCCATTCTGACATGGTGAGGTGGTAACTTTGTAGTATAGTCTGAAGTCCGGGAGCATGATTCCTTCAGCTCTGTTCTTTCTCGAGATTTTTTTTTTTTTTTTTGTTATTCAGGATCTTTTGTGTATTTACATAAAAAATTTTAAGTTATGTGTTCTAGTTCTGTGGAAAATGCCATTGGTATTTTGATAGGGATCTCACTGAATCTGTAGATTGCCTTGGGTAGCATGGTCACTTTGATAATATCAGTTCTTCCAATTCAAGAACACTATATCTTTCCATCTATGTCATGTTCAATGTGTTTCTTCAGTCTTATAGTTTTTGGAGTACAAGTTTTTTGCTTCCTTAGATAGGTTTATTCCTAGGTATCTTATTCTTTTTGCTAAAATGGATGCAATTGGTAAATGGGATTCATTGCTTAATTTCTTTTTCTGATAATTTGTTATTAGTTTATAGAAATTCAGCAGATTTCTGAATCTGAAGCAGTACATTATTTTTGTATCCTGCTACTTTACTAACTTCGTTGATGAGTTCTAGTCATTTTCTAGTGGTGTCTGTAGGGTTTTCTGTGTATAATACCATGTCATCTGCAAAGAGGGACAGTTTTACTTCTTATTGCATTTGGATTCCTCTTATTTCTTTTACTTCCTTGATTGATGTGACTAGGACTTGCAAAACCATGTTGAATAAAAATGGCAAGGTGGGCATCCTTGTCTTCTTCCTGATCTTAGAGGGAATGCTTTCAGCTGTTACTGTGAAGTACGGTGTTAACTGTGGGTTTGTCATATATGGCCTTTCATATGTTGATGAATATTCCCCCTATGCCCACTTTTGGTGGATTCTTTTAATCATAAATCGATATTGAATTTTATCAAAAAGCTTTCCCCAAATCTATTGAGAAGACTATATGGTTTTTATTCTTCAGTTTGTTAATGTGGTACATCACACCGACTGACTTGTGAATATTAAAAAGTCGTTGTGTCTCTGGGATAAATCCCACTTGATTGTGTTCTGTGTTCCTTTGAATGTATTATTGGAATAGATTTGCTAGTATTTTGTTGAGGATTTTTGTATCTATGTTCCTCAGTGATTTGGGCTTGGGATTTTCTTCTTTTGTTGCATCTTTGGTTTTAGTTTCAGGGCTGACAGTGGTCTCACAGAATGAGTTTGGAAGTGTTTCTTCCTCTATAAATTTTGGAATAGTTTCAGACTGCCTGGTGCTAAGTCTTCTCTAAATGTTTTGTAGAATTCGCCTGTGAAACTGCTGCTGGACTGTTGCTCATCGGGAATTTTTAAATTACTGATTCAATGTCAGTGCTGGTAATTGGTCTGTTCATATCTCCTCTCTCTTCCTGGCTCCCGCTTGGGAGATTGTTCCTTTCTCAGAATTGGTCAGTTTCTTCTATGTTGTCCATTTTATGGGTAAACAGTTGATCATAGTATTCTCTCCTGATCCTTCGTATTTCTGTGCTGTTAGTTGTAACTAACTGTGGTGTGTTGTAACTTTTTCATTTCTGATTTCATCTATTTGGGCTGCTTCCTCACCCCTCTTTCCTTGGTCAGTCTGGATAAAGGTTTATATATTTTGTGTGTCTTCTCAAAGAACCAGCTTTTAGTTTCATTGCTCTTTTCTATTGATATTTTTTAGTCTCTATTTCATTTATTTCTGCTTTGATCTTTATGCTTTCTTTCCTTCTACAAAATTTGAGTTTTCTTTGTTCTTTCTCTTGTTGTTTCAGCTGTCAGGTTAGCTTGGTTATTTGAGATTTTTCATGTTTCCTGATGTAAGCTTGTATGGCTACAAATTTCCCCTTTAGAGCTACTTTTGTGGCCTCCCATATATTTTTGTTTGTTTATTTTTAATCACTTCCTCCATTTTCCTCTTCAGTAATCATAAGTTTGTTTTCTATGTCTGTGAACCCATTTATGTTTTATAAGCAAATTGATTTGTATCATTTTTTGGATTCCATCTATAAGTGCTATTATATGATATTTGTCTTTTTCTGTCTGCTTTACTCCACTTCCCTTGGGCTTTCCTGAGGGCTCACTTGGTAAAGAATCTGCCCACAATCGACCCCAGTTCAATTCCTGGATCGGAAAGATCTGCTGGAGAAGGGATAGGATACCCACTTCAGTATTCCTGGGCTTCCCTAGCAGCTCAGTTGTTAAACAATCCGCCTGCAATGTGGGAGACCTGGGTTCGATTCCTGGGTTGGGTAGATCCCTGGAGAAGGGAAAGGCTACCTACGCCAGTATTCTGGCCTGGAGAATTCCATGGACTGTATAGTCCAAGGGGTCCCAAAGACTTGGACACAGCTGAACAACTTTCACCTTCACTTTATTCCACTTAGTATGATAATCTCTAGGCCTATCTATGTTGCTGCAAATGGCACTTCACTCTTTTTTATGGTTGAGTTATATTCCATTATGTATACATCCTTTCATCTTTAATATCCTTTCATCTGCCAGTGGACATTTTTATAGAAGGTTTAGGATTGGGAGTGTAGTTTAAAATGATCTGATAATTCTCTTAGTGCATTTGTGCTTCTGTGGGATTTCTTTTATGAGAACACTAATCCCATACATAGGGGCTCCACCCTCATGACTTAATCATCTCCCAAAGGCCTACTGAAAAGCTATCACCTTCAGGGGTTTAAAATTTCAACATATAAATTGGAAGGGACACAAATATTGAGACCACAGCCTTCTCATTTCATACATCAGGAAACCATACCCCATAATGGCTTGTCTAAGTAATTTTTAAATATTATTTCATTCAAAACATATTTATTGAACAATAGCTATGTGTCAGATATTGTGCTGTAACTGAGGATATAACCCGAGGTTTTCTCGTGGTGGAGTTTAATATGGTTTTGTGTCTGGCAAGGAGGTTGCAGAGAGAACCTTATCTTCACTTTGTTAAGTGCAAGCCATTCTTTAAAAATGCAGATCCAATAGAGAGATACAGAAATTTGAACTAAACGTTTCAATAAAACAATCCTCCTTGGAGAAAATTCCTATGACAATGTGAGGAAAAGGAGAAACGCTAGGTTAAGAAAAAGTTCAAAGAGGGTGTTTGCCATGACCAGTCTCTTGGCAAAACTGTTAGCCTTTACCCTGCTTCATTTTGTACTCCAAGGACAAACTTGCCAGTTACTCCAGGTATCTCTTGACTTCCTGCTTTTGCACCCATTACCTTATGATAGAAAGGACCTCTAATTTTGGTGTTAGTTCTAGAAGGTCTTGTGGGTCTTCATAGAACCGTTCAACTTCAGCTTCTTCAGCATTACTGGTTGGGGCATAGACTTGGATTACTGTGATACTAAATGGTTTGCCTTGGAAATGAACAAAGATTTTTCTGTCATTTCTGAGATTGCACCCAAGTACCGCATTTAGGACTCTTCTGTTGACTATGAAGACTACTCCGTTTCTTCTAAAGGACTATTGCCCACAGTAGGAGACGTAATGGTCATCTGGGTTAAATTCGCCCTTTCCAGTCCATTTTAGTTCACTGATTCCTAAATATCAATGTTTACTCATGCTGTCTCCTGTTTGAACGCTTTCAGTTTACCTTTATTCATGGCCCTAACATTCCAGATTCCTGGGCAATATTGTTCTTTACAGGATCTGACTTTGCTTCCATCACCAGTCACATCTACAGCTGGGTGTTGTTTTCACTTTGGCTCCATCTCTTCATTCTTTCTGGAGTTATCTCTCCACTGATCTCCAGTAGCATATTGTGCACCTACCGACCTAGGGAGTTCATTTTTCAGTTTCCTATCTTTTTTCCTTTTCTTACTGTTCATGAGGTTCTCAAAGCAAGAATACTGAAGTGGTTTGCCATTACTTCTCCAGTGGGCCGCGTTTTGTCAGAACTCTCTGCCGTGACCCATCTGCCTTGGGTGGCCCCACACAGCGTGGCTCACAGGTTCATTGAGTGAGACAGGGCTGTGGTCCCTGTGATCAGTTTGGTTAGTGTTCTGTGATTGTGGTTTTCGTTCTCTCTGCCCTCTGATGGAGGGTAAGAGGCTTTTGGAAGCTTCCTGATGGGAGACCTGACTGTGTCTTGTTCTGGGTCTTGTGCTGATGGGCAGGCAATGCTCAGTAAATCTTTAATCCAGTTTTCTCTTGATGGGTGGGGCTGTGTTCCCTCCCTGTTCATTTGACCTGAGGTCACACTATGGTGGAGGTAATGAAGACATTGGTGACCTCCTTCAAAAGGACTTAGGCCCACACTGTTGTATTAAGTGCCCCTGACCATGCAGCAGGACACTGTCGACCCACACCTCCATGAGAGACTCTTGCACACTCACAGGGAGGTCTGGCTCAGTCTCCTGTTGGAACACTGCTCCTTTCTCCTGGCTTCTGGTGTGCAAAAGGCTGTGTTTGTGCCCTTGAAGAGTCTGTTTCCCCAATGTTGAAATTCTGTAATCAAATCCCACTGGCCTTCAAAATCAAATTCCCTGGGGGTTCTGGGTACCTTTGCTGTCTCCACAGGTTGGGAAATTTTTTGTCAGTCCTAGAACTTTCTTTTCATTAGGTGAAACTCCTTGGTATAACACAAGAGACAAATTTACACATAGACATCACCAGATGGTCAATATCAAAATCATATTGATTATATTTTTACAGCCAAAGATGGAGAAGCTCTATACAGTCAGCAAAAACAAGACAAGGAGCTGACTGTGGCTCAGATCATGAGCTCTTTATTGCCAAATTCAGACTTAAATTGAAGAAAGCAGGGAAAACCAAAAGACCACTCAGTTATAACCTAAATCAAATTCCTTATGACTCAGATATGCAGATGACACCACCCTTATGGCAGAAAGTGAAGAGGAACTCAACAGCCTCATGATGAAAGTGAGAGGAGAGTGAAAAGGTTGGCTTGAAGCTCAACATTCAGAAAACGAAGATCATGGCATCTGGTCCCATCACTTCATGGGAAATAGATGGGGAAACAGTGGAAACAGTGTCAGACTTTATTTTTGGGGGCTCCAAAAGCACTGTGGATGCTGATTGAAGCCATGAAATTAAAAGACGCTTACTCCTTGGAAGGAAAGTTATGACCAGCCTAGATAGCATATTAAAAAGCAGAGACATTACTTTGCCAACCAAGGTCCATCTAGTCAAGGCTATGGTTTTTCCCATGGTCATGTATGGATGTGAGAGTTGGACTGTGAAGAAAGCTGATCGCCGAAGAATTGATGCTTTTTTTTTTTTTTTCAGAATTGATGCTTTTGAAGTGTGGTGCTGGAGAAGACTCTTGAGAGTCCCTTGGACTGCAAGATGATCCAAACAGTCCATTCTAAAGGAGATCAATCCTGGGTGTTCATTGGAAGGACTGATGCTGAAGCTGGAACTGCAATACTTTGGCCACCTCATGCGATGAGTTGACTCACTGGAAAAGAGTCTGATGCTAGGAGGGATTGGGGGTAGGAGGAGACGGGGACGACAGAAATGAGATGGCTGGATGGCATCACCGACTCGATGGACATGAGTTTGAGTGAACTCCGGGAGTTGGTGATGGACAAGGAGGCCTGGCGTGCTGTGGTTAATGGGGTTGCAAAGACTCGGACATGACTGAGCGACTGAACTGAACTGAACTGAATGATTATACAGTTGAGGTGAAGGATATAAGGGATTAAATTTGATAAGCAGAGGTCCTGAAGGTCTGTGGATGGAGGTTCATGACATTGCATAGGAGGTGGTGATCAAGACCATCCCCAAGAAAAAGCAAAATGGTTGTCTGAGGAGGCCTTCCAAATAGCTGAGAAATGAAGAGAAACTAAAGGCAAAGGAGACAAGGAAAGATATATCTAACTGAATGCAGCATTCCAAAGAATAGCAAGGAGAGATAAGAAAGCCTTCCTCAGCAATCCATTCAAAGAAATAGAGGAAAACAGTAGAATCTGAAAGACTACAGATCTCTTCAAGGACATTAGAGAAACCAAAGGAACATTTCAGGCAAAGATGGGCATAATAAAGGCAGAAATGGTATGGACCTAACAGAGGCAGAAGATATTAGGAAGAGGAGGCAAGAATACACAGAAGAACTGTACAAAAATGATCTTCACATCCACGATAATCATGATGGTGTGATTACTCACCTAGAGTCAGACGTCCTGGAATACAAAGTCAAGTGTGCCTTAGAGGCTTCACTAGGAAGAAAACTAGTGGAGATGTTGGAACTCCAGCTGAGCTATTTCAAATCCTAAATGATGATGCTGTTAAAGTGCTGCAATCATTATGCCAGCAAATCTGGAAAACTCAGCAGTGGCCACAGGACTGGAAAGGGTCAGTTTTCATTCCAATTCCCAAAAAAGGCAAGACCAAAGAGTCTTCTGACTACCACACAATTGTACACATCTCACTTAGTATCAAAGTAATGCTCAAAATTCTCCAAGCGAGGTTTCAACAGTACATGAACTGAGAACTTCCAGATGTTCAAGCTGAATTAAAAAAGGCAGAGCCACCAGAGATTAAATTTGCAATTTTTGTTTGATCATAGAAAAAGCAAGGGAATAACATAAAAATATCTACTTTTACTTCACTGACTACACTAAAGTCTTTGACTCTGTAGATCACAACAAACTGGAAAATTCTTAAGGAGATGGGAATACCAGGCCACTTTACCTGCCTCCTGAGCAGTCTGTATGTACGTAAGAAGCAACGGTTAGAACTTGACTTGTTCCAAATTGGGAAAGGAGTACGTCAAGGCTGTACGATGTCACCCTGCTATTTAACATGTATGTAGAGTTCAGTTCAGTTCAATTGCTCAGTCGTATCTCTTTGTGACCCCATGAATCACAGCACGCCAGGCCTCCCTGTCTATCACCAACTCCCGGAGTACACTCAAACTCATGTCCATCGAGTCGGTGATGCCATCCAGCCATCTCATTCTCTGTCGTCACCTTCTCCTCCCGCCCCCAATCCTTCCCAGAATCAGAGTCTTTTCCAGTGACTCCACTCGTCGCATGAGGTGGCCAAAATATTGGAGTTTCAGCTTTAGCATCAGTCCTTCCAATGAACACCCAGGATTGATCTCCTTTAGAATGGACTGGTTGGATCTCCTTGCAGTACAAGGGACTCTCAAGAGTCTTCTCCAGCACCACAGTTCAAAAGTATCCATTCTTTGGCGATCAGCCTTCTTCACAGTCCAACTCTCACATCCATACATGACCACGGGAAAAACAATAGCCTTGAGTAGATGGACCTTTGTTGACAAAATAATGTCTCTGCTTTTTAATATACTATCTAGGTTGGTAATAACTTTCCTTCCAAGGAGTAAGTGTCTTTTAATTTCATGGCTGCAATCAGCATCCACAGTGCTTTTGGAGCCCAAAAAAATAAAGTCTGACACTGTTTCCACTGTTTCCCCATCTGTTCCCCATGAAGTGATAGGACCAATGCCATGATCTTTGTTTCCTGAATGTTGAGCTTCAAGCAAACCTTTTCACTCTCCTCTTTCATTTTCATCAAGAGGCTTTTGAGTTCCTCTTCACTTTCTGCCATAAGGGTAGTGTCATCTGCATATCTGAGGTTATTGATATTTCCCCCAGCAATCTTGATTCCAGCTTGTGCTTCGTCCAGCCCAGCATTCCTCATGATGTACTCTGCATGTAAGTTAAATAAGCAAGGTGACAATATACGGCCTTGACGTACTCCTTTTCCTATTTGGAGCCAGTCTGTTGTTCCATGTCCAGTTCTCACTGTTGCTTCCTGACCTGCATACAGGTTTCTCAAGAGGCAGGTCAGGTGGTCTGGTATTCCCATCTCTTTCAGAATTTTCCACAGTGTATTGTGATCCACACAGGATCCACAAAGGATTTGGCATAGTCAATGAAGCAGAAATAGATGTTTTTCTGGAACTCTCTTGCTTTCTCCATGATCCAGCAGACGTTGGCAATTTGATCTCTGGTGCCTCTGCCTTTTCCAAAACCAGCTTGAACATCTGGAAGTTCACGGTTCACATATTACTGAAACCTGGCTTGGAGAATTTTGAGCATACTTTACTAGGATGTGAGATGAGTACAATTGTGCAGTAGTTTGAGCATTCTTTGGCATTGCCTTTCTTTGGGATTGGAATCAAGACTGACCTTTTCCATTCCTGTGGCCACTGCTGAGTTTTCCAAATTTGCCGGCATATTGAGTGCAGCACTTTCACAGCATCATCTTTCAGTATTTGAATTAGCTCAACTGGAATTCCATCACCTCCACTAGCTTTGTTCGTAGTGATGCTTTCTAAGGCCCACTTGACTTCACATTCCAAGATGTCTAGCTTTAGGTCAGTGATCATGTCATCGTGATTATCTTGGTCATGAAGATCTTTTTGTACAGTTCTTTTGTGTATTCTTGCCACCACTTCTTAATGTCTTCTGCTTCTGTTAGGTCCACACCATTTCAATCCTTTATCGAGCCCATCTTTGCATGAAATGTTCCCTTGGAATCTCTAATTTTCTTGAAGAGATCTCTTGTTTTTCCTAGTCTGTTGTTTTCCTCTATTTCTTTGCATTGATCCCTGAGGAAGGCTTTCTTATCTCTCCCTGCTATTCTTTGGAACTCTGCATTCAGATGCTTATATCTTTCCTTTTCTCCTTTGCTTTTCACTTCTCTTCTTTTCACAGCTATTTGTAAGGCCTCCTCAGACAGCCATTTTGCTTTTTTGTATTTCTTTTCCATGGGGATGGTCTTGGTCCCTGTCTCCTGTACAATGTCATGAATCTCCGTTCAGAGTTCATCAGGCACTCTATCTATCAGATCTAGTCCCTTAAATCTATTTCTCACTTCCAGTGTGTAATCATAAGGGATTTGATTTAGGTCATATCTGAATGGTCTAGTGGTTTTCCCTACTTTCTTCAATTTCAGTCTGAATTTGGCAATAAGGAGTTCATGATCTGAGCCACAGTCAGCTCCTGGTCTTGTTTTTGCTAACTGTATAGAGCTTCTCCATCTTTCGCTGCAAAGAATATAATCAATCTGATTTCGCTGTTGACCATCTGGTGATGTCCATGTGTAGAGTCTTCTCTTGTGTTGTTGGAAGAGGGTGTTTGCTATGACCAGTGCGTTCTCTTGACAAAACTCTATTAGCCTTTGCCCTGCTTCATTCCATGCTCCAGGCCAAATTTGCCTGTTACTCCAGGTGTTTCTTGACTTCCTACTTTCGCATTCCAGTCCCCTATAATGAAAATGGCATCTTTTTTTGTGTGTTAGTTCTAAAAGGTCCTGTAGGTCTTCATAGAACCATTCAACTTCAGCTTCTTCAGCGTTCCTGGTTGGGGCACAGGCTTGGATTACTGTAATATTGAATGGTTTGCCTTTACTCTACGGAAATGTGGTTTGCAAATGCGTAAAGCTTATCTAGGTTCGATATTGTGAAAGACAACAGAAACCCTTATTACCTTGAGTTACAAGTGTTTTTAATTTTTTTATTTCAACGAACAGAAATCATTCTGTCTTTTTAAAGATTGCATCCAAGTACTGCATTTCAGACTCTTGTTGACCATGATGGCTACTCCATTTCTTCTGAGGGATTCCTGCGCACAGTAGTAGATATAATGGTCATCTGAGTTAAATTCACCCATTCCAGTCCACTTTAATTCACTGATTCCTAGAATGTCTACGTTCATCTTGCCATCTCCTGTTTGACCACTTCCAATTTGCCTTGATTCATGGACCTAACATTCCAGGTTCCTATGCAATATTGCTCTTTACAGCCTCGGACCTTGCTTCTGTCACTAGGCACATCCACAACTGGGTATTGGTTTTGCTTTGGCTCCATCCCTTCATTCCTTCTGGAGTTATTTCTCCACTGATCTCCAGTAGCATACTGGGCACCTAACGACCTGGGGAATTCCTCATTCATTATCCTATCATTGTGCCTTTTCATACTGTTCATGGTAAACCATGTGAAATCCAAGGCTGGATGAAGTACAAGCTGGAATCAAGATTGCCGGGAAAAATATTAATAACTTTAGATAAACAGATGACACCACCATTATAGAAGAAAGTAAAGCAGTACTAAAGAGCCTCTTGATCAAAGTGGAAAAGAAGAGTGGAAAGTTGGCTCAAAATTCAACATTCAAAAAATGAAGATCATTGGAATCTGGTTCCATCACTTCATGGCAAATAGACGAGGAAACAATGGAAACAGTGACAGACTTTCTTTTCTTGGTCTCCAGTATCACTGCAGATGTTGACTGCAGTAATGAAATTAAAAGATGATTGCTCCTTGGAAAAAAGCTATGACCAATCTTGACAGAATATTGAAAAGCAGAGGCATTACTTTTCAGACAGAGGTCTGTCTAGTAAAGCTTTTTATTTTTTTGCCCTAAAAGTCATGTATGAGTGTGAGATTTGTACCATTAATAAAGCTGAGCACCAAAGAATTGATGCTTTTGAACTGTGGTGTTAGAGAAGACTCTTGAGAGCCCCTTGGACTGCATGGAGATCAAACCAGTGAATCCTAAAGGAGATCAGTCCTGAATATTCATTGGAAGGACTGATGCTGAAGCTGAAGTTTTAATCCTTTAGGCACCTGATGTGAAGAACTGACTCATTTGTAAAGACCCTGATGCTGGGAAAAATTGAAGGCTGAAGGAGAAGGGGAAAACAGAGGATGAGATGTTTGGATAGCAACACCGCCTCGATGACCATGAGTTTGAGCAAGCTCTGGGAGTTTGGACAGAGAGGCCTGGAGTGCTGCAGTCCATGGGGTTGCAAAGAGTTGGACACAACTGAGCGACTGAACTGAACTGAACTGAGCTAGTGAACTGAGCTGAACTGAAGAAAAAGTTATGTTCACAAAGAAATGCGGTCTTAAATATTCTCAGTGAGAGCCATTGTTCAAGTGAGAGAAAGGTATGAGAGTACATCTTTTCTTTTCTCCTACTCGAAATGCATAGGACATGCTATGCAACTGTCCAAAATATAGGACCACATTAGAAGTCTTCCTTTAAAATTTGTTCTTATGGAGTTGGAATTAAGAAATTTACTTGTTTTGTAAAACAACAGTAACAATCAGTTGTGGGTGCCTTTGCCTCTATGGCCTTAGTGACTGACAATGGAACTGTTTTCTGTAGAGAATGTAGAAATTTCCAAAGTAATAACTTTATTATGCTTGTTTACTTGTATTTTTCTGATTCAAAAATAATTTTCACTGCAAATTAGATTATTTTGAAAATTAGGAAAGTGAAAATATGAAAATACATTTTTTAATTGCTCATAATTCTATTAATGAGAGAAAAATGAATATTGTGTTCTGTAATATATTTTTTAGTATTTTTATCCACACACTCCTTTTCAAACCAGTGAGATCATACTAAAGCTATTTTTGGCAATTATTTCACATTATTTTATCTATCTCTATTTTCTATTCTACTAAGTAATTTTACATGATCTAATCCTCATGCGACGAGTTGACTCTCTTGAAAAGACTTTGATGCTGGGAGGGATTGGGGGCGGGAGGAGACAGGGACGACGGAGAATGAGATGGCTGGATGGCATCCCCAACTCGATGGACATGAGTTTGAGTGAACTCTGGGAGTTGGTGTTGGACAGGGAGGACTGGTGTGCTGTGATTCATGGGGTCGCAAAGAGTTGGACACGACTGAGCGACTGGACTGAACTGAATGTTAATCTTTGAATACTTTTCCTTTATATTCATATATTGATTTTTATTTGACCTATTTTTCTATTTACATGCTCAGATCATTTAAAAGTTTCTATTTTGATTTTTAGGACAACATTAGAAATGCTTTTAGAAATACAGGACCCTAAAATTTTAAAATCTTTTTGGAAAGGCACCTTCCATTGTACTTTTCTCTAATCCTTACTATTATATTTACTGTCAATTTCAAAAGTATCAGTTTTCTTAAATAGGAACTATGATAGCATCTCCTTTCCTTTTAAATTATCAACAATTTACTGGAAAGTTTTGTTAAGAAAATTAGCTGTTTTTTCTTTTCTTTAATTTCCAAGCCAAAATGTAATTTTGGCTGTAGTCTTTCCCTCTAACTAGCAATCATTAAAAATTACCAGGAGCATTTGTATTTCACAAAAACATTTGCTAAATTGACCCTAAAGTAAACATGTGGAAACTTACGTCACTCCTCTTTAGTGCTTTTGAAATACTAGAATTTTGCTTCAACTAAATATATGAACTTTAACAATTCATTTCTTATACTCAAAAATACTTGTTTTTATATGTTAAGGGACAATGATTGTACCAAAAATGAAATCTGTTTCAATCACCTGGGAAAAAAAAAAAACAAACACAAAACAACCTGTCCAGCCAAGCAAAGGATTCATTTTATAAACGAGAATGAAAAGCACATCAATCATGACATGTCAGGAAGAGCAGAGAACCAACCGAAAGAGAAGAAAGAAATCTGGAGACCTCTGCAGTCAGGGCTGTGCCATTTTGCACAAGTTCTTCATGTGAAATCATGTAAGTCTTGATGACTTATGGGCAGAGTAAGTGTTGAGGGTAGGGCTAGTCAAATGCTTCAAATAAAATAATGAATAGTTTGAGTTTTAAACTTCAGAACTACTTTTTAGAAATAAAAAAAATATTGATTGTTAGCCTTCACAACACAAGCCTTTCTTGTCTATTAAATGAAATAAAATTAAAATTAAAGTAAATTATTTCATTTAGAACCTTAGATGTATATATTTGTATGTTTGGAAATAGTTATTTATAGACAATCATAAAACATTTTAGTATGTTATCAAGAAATAAGATGAGCAAAGAATTAGTTCTAGAAATTCAGATGTGGGAGAAACATAATGATAAGTTCTTTCAGTAAGCAGAAAATTAAACCAACTTTATATAATTGCCTGACAAATTTACTTATTCAGAATTAAGCCAGAGGATTAACAAATATGAAATAGATTACTTAAAGTAAAGAAGCTCAATACTTAATCCAGTAAATATATTTCAGTTCATGGAAATACATTTCAGTTCATGGGTCCTTTGGTCTGTCTTATTTAATTCTTTTTATCTTATATTTGGCCTTCTGTTTTGTGTGCAAGGACAAATGACTGTCATCTTTACAACCAACAGTGATGGCTTTCAGAAGTGTCCTATTTAAACTACTGGATAGTTAACATCTTATTCTAATTAGGGGATCAGTGTTAAATCTGACTTGCTGCAAATCTTCATGTGGTTTATCGCACCAAGGAAATGTAATGTCCGATCTGCATTTTTAAGTCATTTTACTCTACAGAAATGTGATTTGCAAATGCGTCAAGCTTATCTAGGTTCGATATTGTGAAAGACAACAAACCCGTATTACCTTTAGTTAGAAGTGTTTTTAATTTTAGTATTTCAGTAACAATTCCGTATTTTACCTCATATCACTTGAAGGATAAGAAAAATAAAGTACCCCCAATACGAGGAGAAATCACTGATAAAAACTTAGTCTTTTATATACTAATGAAAATCACACATTAATTGCCTATCACTGGATTGCATGTGTAAGTTTCAGGTTGTGTGAATGTGAAAAAAATCTTTGATTTTTTTTTCCCCCAAGATAAAATCAGCTTCTCAAAGGAGGGAGGGATGATGACGATGTTCTGAGAGGCCCCAGCAACCTTCCACTCTGCACAGCTTCCCTTTCCATCACTAACTCACAAAGCTTGCTCAAACTCATGTCCATTGAGCCGGTGATGCCATCTAACCATATCATCCTCTGTTGCCCCTTCTCCTGCTGCCTTCAACCTTTCCCAGCATCAGGGTCTTTTTCTAGTGAGTCAGCTCTTCGCATCAGGTGGCCAAAGTATTAAAGCTTCAGCTTTAGCATCAGTCCTCCAATGATTATTCAGGGTTGACTTCCTTTGGGACTGACTGGTTTGATCTTCTTGCTGTTTAGGGAACTCTCAAGAGTCTTCTCTAGTGCCACAATTCGAAAGCATCCATTCTTTGGCGCTCAGTCTTTTTATGTTCCTACTCTCACAACTGTATATGACGACTGGAAAAACCATAGCTTTGACTATATGGAACTTGGTCTGGAGAGTGGTGTCTCTCTCTGATTTTTAATCTGTTGTCTCGGTTTGTCAAAGCTTTCCTTCCAAGGAGCAAGTGTCTTTTAATTTCATGGCTGCAGTCACCATCTGCAGTGATTTTGGAGCCCCAGAAAATAAAATCTACCACTGTTTCCATTTTTTTCTTATCTATTTGCCATGAAGTGATGGGACTGGATACCATGATCTTTGTTTTTTGAATGTTGAGTTTCAAGCCAGCTTTTTCACTCTCCTCTTTCACCTTTATCAAGAGGCTCATTAGCTCCTCTTCACTTTAGCCATTAGAGTGGTATCATCTGTATATCTGAGGTTGTTGATATTACTCTCTCAGCAAACTTCATTTCCCCTTGTGATTCTTCCAGACCAGCATTTCACATGATGTACTCTGCATATAAGTTAAATAAGCAGGGTGGCAATAGACAGCCTTGAGGTTCTCCTTTCCCAGTTTGGAACCAGTCCATTGTTCCAAGTCTGGTGTCACGTCTGACCCATTATATTTTCTCTAATTTGAAACTCCTTCACATTTCTGTTCAGTTACTTATTTGTATTTCTAGATTTATGGCAGATTCAATATGTCTTGATGTTTTCCCATTTCTCCCTCAGTCCCTTTGACTGACATCTGCTCTGTTTTCCATGCATATTTTTCTTTGTGTGACTTTGTTCACCACAAAGCATTGCTATGCAGTAGGGATGTGGTGGAAGCATGTAGAACCGTAGTCTATTTTATTATTTTTTTTCTTAATCATTGCTTTCTTTTCTTTCCTTTTTTTTTTTAAAGAAACACAGGATAAAGGAAGTGTGTCCTTGCACAGATTATGTCTTAGAATGTGCAGCCTTTACTTGCTGAGCTCTGGACATACATTAGGGACTAGCGCAGGTCTGTTACATCAGCGCTGACTGTTGTAGCATTCTATAAGTGCTGTTGACGGGATGGTTCCTCATAGAAAATTTGTAGCTGTGAGGTTATTTTATATGTTTTAGGCAGGAAATTTGGTGAGGTTGATTTCTATATACCTGCCACTTTCTTCCTCAGTTATATTCTTCTTTAAAATTATAGTATAGTTAACACACTATATTAGTTAGTTGTGTTACTGACATTATGTTAGTGTCAGATGTACAACATAGGGCTATATCTTCGGCTCACATTTTCTCAAGGATTGCATACTAAAATTACCTACAAAAATAGATAATTTAGATACTTTCCTTCCTCGTCCCCTTCACCTCATTAGAAATATAAATGCCACTGTATTACAACAGTGTATCAAAACATTTCAATACCTTTATTGACTTAGTATTCTGGAAATAATCACTTTGACTCCAAATAAATTAATTATTGTAATCCATCATCCTGCTGCTGCTGCTGCTAAGTTGCTTCATTCGTGTCCAACTCTGTGCGACCCCATAGATGGCAGCCCACCAGGCTCCCCCATCCCTGGGATTTTCCAGGCAAGAACACTGGAGTGGGTTGCCACTTCCTTCTCCAATGCATGAAAGTGAAAATTGAAAGTGAAGTCGCTCAGTTGTGTCTGACTCTTCACGACCCCATGGACTACAGCCCAGCAGGTTCCTCTGCCCATGGGATTTTCCAGGCAATAATACTGGAGTGGGGTGCCATTGCCTTCTCTGAATCCATCATCCTACACCTCAACAATTATTGAAGCAGCATGGAAAATTGTATCATATGCACACTTACATCTCTAAGTATTACAAGAAGTTTTAATTCAGTAAGCAGAAATATCCCAAGCTCTTAATACATCTTTGTATATTATGTACTTTGAATGAAAAAAATTAAAAATATTGGATTACTGAGGATTTCTTTTGCTTAACTTTTAAATTATTCCTAAGGTAAACAAGTAAAAACCCATTATTTTTATCTGGTAGTTCTTCCATCTGCAAACTTTCTTAAGTGGCATGAGTGACAATCACCCTTCAACTTGCATTGAATTCTAAGTCCATTTATATTACCTTACCAAGAGTATTTCTCATGTGAGCTCTTCCCTATATTCTCACTCATCTCAGGACTTGTTGCAGAGGTTATAAATGATCACCAATGTCCAAATTTCCTGTTACTCTTGGAGTCCTGCTGGGTTTCGTTTGCACTTCAGTGCAAGCTGTAGCTGAGTTACAGTCCATGAACGTGAGGAAAATGATCAGCACGGCTTCTAGACCTGCTCTTTAGAAGCATCCCACTTACCATCCTTTCCCTCCCTAGCTATTGGTTTAACGTAACTGACTCAAATAATAAACAGGAAGAAATATGGACTCCTGACTGAGTTAAGTTTGGCCTAAACCTCCATCCTAATGTGGATAAAAGATAAACCTTTATGTGAAAGCTTCTGGAATGTTGATAATTACATCTGAGATTGAAACATTATGTGTTTTCTACTTCCACCATCATCAACATCACCTTGAACATAAAATATGCATGCACAAATTCCTATTGAATGGATAAATATTTTCCTACCAATGTAGTTAATGTAGTTTTGTTAATGTGCTATTCCTATTAAAATTAAAATTCAGGTTTTTTTTTTTTTTCTCCTAGAAATACATGAGTCTACTGCAATATTCTGACCTTGAAGACATTACAATTTATTTTAGGTCCTCAGAGCTAATCTTCACTTTGTTTCACAGCTTCTTTCTTCATGAGACTCTGAACAATATCCTGGATCTAAGCCAGAGAATATATCATGGTAACATCTGTCTGTGATGCTCCAGATTGGTCTTCTCTGACGTTGTGGACACAGCGGGGCTCCATCCTGGTCCCTGTTTAAGGAAGTGTTTGTTTCCATCTGTGGGAAGAGTGTGATCAGGAAGCCTCTAGATAGCAGCTCCTTCAGGGTTTGTCTCAGCTTCAGAGAACTGCTTTGGACAAGGTTATCTTCTGCCTGGGGTGGTGTGGGTCTGGCTGATGAGTGAGGTGGAGTATGAATATCTGGGCATTTCAAATAGATGCAGAACACTCTGAAGGGCAATATTCCCTTCAGAACTTTCCACCATTTTGGGTGAGGTTTGGTTGGACCTCTCTCATAGCTAAGTTATTCCCCTTACTTCTGATCCCATCTCATTCTTTCCACAGATGTTGATGAAAGTGTTTCTTACACCCAAACTCCATTTCACTGTATGTTTCCAGGATATCAAATACCCCATACCTGACCATATATTAATTTTTTCTTCAAAACTGCTACTGCTGCTGCTAAGTTGCTTCAGTCATGTGCGACTCTGTGTGACCCCATAGACGGCAGCCCACTAGACTCCGCCGTCCCTGGGATTCTCCAGGCAAGAATACTGGAGTGGGTTGCCATTTCCTTCTCCAAAGCAGGAAAGTGAAAAGTGAAAGTGAAGTCACTCAGTCGTGCCGGACTCTTAGCAACCCCATGGGCTGCAGCCTACCAGGCTTCTCTGTCCATAGGATTTTCCAGGCAAGAGTCCTGGAGTGGGTTGCCATTGCCTTCTTCTCTTCGAAAATAAGCATGTTTAAAAGCTCTCTCCTGCATTCTGAACCTCATGGAGGCCATCTCTGTTATCCCAAATTGTCTGAGACAAAAAGTCTTAGTAAGTTCTGAATGTCATGTCAATTATGGCATCACTGACGAATAACAGTTAAATAGCTAAATGAAACAAATCAACATAATAAGTAACAACAACAAAATAGAAGAGGAGCCAGGCAAAAGAAATTAAAAAAAAAAATTAAAAGAGTAGTAGAAAAACCAGAGGGAACAAGCAGAGTAGGTATAAGCAAGCATGTGATAGTTATATTGCAATGCTGTCTATAAAAAAGCAAAATAACATTTGATCCTTAATAGAAATATAATTTTTATGAGAAGACCTACATTCCACAGTGGCTGCTTAAAAAATTATTTTATTAAAAATGAGACCTGCCTCTCCTCTTCATTACTTCTAAGCACAATAAAAAATAGAAGCCAATAACACAAAGGCAAATGAACTAAAGAACCGATGAACAAATACATTTAAAACAAATCAACAAACAAATAAACCAACTCATGTTCTGTTGTCATAACAATTATACTGTGTCCCTGGGGTCTTGATCAATATGGATTTTGAATGTTTCTGGAGGCCGTGTACTACTCTTACTCTGCAGTGTTACTTGAAGGATCATTTGTCGTGGGCACTGGGAGTAATGGCTGGGGTGCAGCAACAATATTAAGACAATATATCCTGTGGTTCTCAACCTCTGAACTGATAATAACTGGTTAAGTAAACTGGCTACTAAATCAAAAAGAATGGAAACAAGACAAAGTGATAAGTGAAAAACAGCCCATATGAGAGAACCAAATGCAGACCTGAATTTGGTTTAGGGTTTCATCTTATGGAACAGGGAGTATTCACCGATAGTTTTAAAAATACTCAGACTATTTTGAAAGTAACTTAAAGTCATAGGTTTGAAATAAGTTCCAGGGATATGTTATAGTGATTAGATATTCAGTTGAGAAAGATTTTGATTCAGTGACCAAAAATATGACATTAAAATATTCAGTCTGCAAGTTTGATATTATACACACAGCTAAATTTTTTCTGAAAAATATCGCATTATGCACAGAAATTTCAAAGTATCTGCAGATTTTTGAAATGATGCATAAAGGCTCAGTTTCAGTTTCCAAATAAAGTTTTGTTGACAAAACTTTATTTTTGAGCCAAAAAGACGTGAGGAGAGTTTGAAAAAGTGGCAATGATTGTTCTGTGAACAATGAAAACATCTACTGCCATATTTGCTAATATTTACCTTAAAACAGTTACATGTAGTAGAGTTGAAATTTATTTCATATAATCAAAGGATAGAAACTTTCTTCTATTTCCCACAGTATCCAGTTGAAGAAAATAATGCCCTGAGAATTCACATGTTTCCTCAGTTACAATAAATGGACGGCAGAATTAGTAACAGAAGGCATGACACCTAGCTTTCAAGGCCAACTAACTCCTTCCCAATTCTTTATGGATAGGACGTCACTTATGGGACAGTTATTGTATTCTTTATAAAACAGATCTCCTGGTAAATTTCTGTCACTGTAGTGATATCTTACATTACGGGCTAAATGAAAGAAGGGGGAGCCCCTTACTAAGAGAAAGAGTCAGAAATGAAAGACTTCCACTCTCCTATTGAGTGCTATCTGTAAGAAATACTGTAAATTAGAAATGAGCAGTTCTCAGCCTTCCAATTTAATCTGTCCTTTGATCAGCATTAACCGCAAAAGTGACAACATCTATTCAAAAGTACTTGCAGTGGAATAATGGGGGAAAACATGAGTCTTTCTCATATTTGGACATTCTTTGGACTATGTTTTCAGGCTGTAGGGAGTTGGTGATGGACAGGGAGGCCTGGCGTGCTGTGATTCATGGGGTCGCGGAGAGTCGGACACGACTGAGCGACTGAACTGAACTGAACTGAACACATTATAAACCTTAATTATGCAGCCATAAAATGTTATGGCATGAAAGACTTCAGCATAATTCAATATTTATTTAATTTTATGATAATTTCCAAAAAATATTTTCTTTAGATTAAATTCAATGAAGAAATCAGATGAAACTGTATATTTTACATAATAATCTGTAAAATGTAAATGTAAAATGTGAAGTATAGATTACACTCAATAGTGAAAACAAGTTAGGTCCAAAGCACTTTTAAGATACTTTACAGATGTCATTTTTAGAAAAACAGCAGATAAATGAGGCCAGTCAACAGCATACTTTGAAATTCATCAGTTTAATTAAGCTTAATCATGTGATACTTTTTGCCA
The DNA here is from genome assembly GCF_049115385.1 of Moschus berezovskii. Taxonomy (NCBI): domain Eukaryota; kingdom Metazoa; phylum Chordata; class Mammalia; order Artiodactyla; family Moschidae; genus Moschus; species Moschus berezovskii. The sequence continues at coordinate 7,036,905 of NC_142467.1, read as the reverse complement.
GATGGAGTGAAGTGAACCCTTTTATATTTTTTCTTTATAAGAAAACACACTTGGACATTTGTTTTACATGTATTTTACCTTAAACTATGCTATTTTTCATACTCTTCATAGGGTTCTCAAAAAAAGAATACTGAAGTGGTCTGCCATTCCCTTCTCCAGTGGACCACATTCTGTCAGACCTCTCCACCATGACCCGTCAATCTTGGGTGGCCCCACAAGGCATGGCTTAGTTTCCCTGAGTTAGACAAGGCTGTGGCCCATGTGATCAGATTGGCTAGTTGTCTGTGATTGTAGTTTCAGTCTGTCTGGCCTCTGATCACCTCTCTCAGTGCCTAACATCCCAAAGAAAAAGAAATGTAAAAAACCAAAATGGTTGTCTGAGGAGGCCTTACAAATAGCTGTGGAAAGAAGGGAAGCAAAAAGCAAAGGAGAAAAGGAAAGAAATACCATTTGAATGCAGAGTTCCAGAGATAGCAAGGAGAGACAAGAAAGCCTTCCTCAGTGATCAATGCAAAGATAGAGGCAAATAATAGAGTGGGAAAGACTAGAGATCTCTTCAAGACAACTAGATATAACAAGGGAACATTTCATGCAAAGATGGGCTCAAGAAAGGACAGAAATAGCAGGGACTTAACAGAAGCAGAAGGTATTAAGAAGAGGTGGCAAGAATACACAGAAGAACTGAACAAAGAAGAACTTCATGACCCAGACAATCACGATGGTGTGATCACTCACCTAGAGCCAGACATCCTGGAAAGTGAAGTCAAGTGGGCCTTAGGAAGCATCACTACGAACAAAGCTAGTGGAGGTGATGGAATTCCAGTTGAGCTATTTCAAATCCTGAAAGATGATGCTGTGAAAGTGCTGCACTCAATATGCCAGCAAAATTGGAAAACTCAGCAGTGGCCACAGGACTGGAAAGGTTCAGTTTTCATTCCAATCCCAAAGAAAGGCAATGCCAAAGAATGCTTAAACTACTGCACAATTGCACTCATCTCACACACTAGTAAAGTAATGCTTAAAATTCTCCAAGCCAGGCTTCAGCAATACGTGAACTGTGAACTTCCAGATGTTCAAGCTGGTTTCAGAAAAGACAGAGGACCCAGAGATTGCCAACATCCTCTGGATCATGGAAAAAGCAAGAGAGTTCCAGAAAAACATCTATTTCTGCTGTATTTACTATGCCAAAGCCTTTGACTGTGTGAATCACAATAAGCTGTGGGAAACTCTGAAAGAGATGGGCATCCAAGACCACCTGACCTGCCTCTTGAGAAACCTGTATGCAGGCCAGGAAGCAACAGTTAGCAGGGAGCAGGGAGCAACATACTGGTTCCAAATAGGAAAAGGAGTACGTCAAGGCTGTACATTGTCACCCTGCTTATTTAACTTATATGCAGAGTACATCATGAGAAACGTTGGGCTGGAGGAAGCGCAAGTTGGAATCAAGATTGCTGGAAGAAATATCAATAACCTCAGATATGCAGATGACACCAGCCTTATGGCAGAAAGTGAAGAAGAACTCAAGAGCTTCTTGATGAAAGTGAAAGAGGAATGTTGGCTTAAAGCTCAACATTCAGAAAATTAAGATTATGGCATCTGGTCCCATCACTTCATGGCAAATAGTTGTGGAAACAGTGGCTGACTTTATTTTTCTGGGTTCCAAATCACTGCAGATGGTGATTGCATCCATGAAATTAAAAGACGCTTACTCCTTGGAAGGAAAGTTATGACCAACCTAGACAGCATATTAAAAAACAGAGACATTACTTTGCCAACAAATGTTAATCTAGTCAAGGCTATGGTTTTTCCAATGGTCATGTATGGATGTGAGAGCTAGACTATAAAGAAAGCTGAGCACTGAAGAATTGATGCTTTTTTTTTTTAATTTTTGTAAATTTTATTAGAAAAGTGAAATTTACAATGTGCCCATATCACTCATTGAGTACATGACATTTAAAAAGAATATCATTACAGAAAGATAACAAAAATACAAAGTCTTAATACTTACAGGATATGGAAAACATTATCCACTGAGGCCTTAAATGTAGTAGACTTTACATAAAAAGGAAAAGCAATGAGTGTACAAGTATACAACCAGTTTAAGAAGTTAGCAAGATAAGTAGAATAATCATAAAGGAAAGAAAGCACATAATACATATTGGAAATTAATGCAATAAAAATAAAGATAAATTGAGAGGCTCAGCAGAGTCAAAGTTGCCTTAAAAAGTTTCTCTAAAAAGGCAAACATCAGATAACAATAATCAACAAGAAAAACCTTGCAAATAAACAATATTCAAAATGGGAACTATTCATAGAAGCATTAAGAATATAAATAATAGAAACAACTTTATAACTATACATTCGAAGATTAGTTGTCTCATATATAGGGTTATCGTTACCATCTTTCTAAATTCCATATATATGCTTTAGTATACTGTATTGGAGTGTTTCTTTCTGGCTTACTTCACTCTGTATAATGGGCTCCAGTTTCATCCACCTCATTAGAACTGATTCAAATGTGTTTTTTTTAATGGCTGAGTGATACTCCATTATGTATGTGTACCACAGCTCTCTTATCCATGCGTCTGCAGATGGACGTCTAGGTTGCTTCCAGGTCCTGGCTATTACAAACAGTGCTGCAATGAACACTGGAGCACACGCGTCTCTACTGGAAACATTTCTTTTTCCCGATCGGTCAGCCTTTGCTCTCTTCAGTTCAGTTCAATTATTTCGCTCAGTCGTGTCCAACTCTTTGCGACCCCGTGGACTGTGGCACACAAAGCCTCCCTGTCCACCACCAACTCCCGGAGCTTGCTCAAACTCATGTCCCTCAAGGTGGTCATGGCATCCAACCATCTCATCCTCTGTCATCCCCTTCTCCTCCCATCTTCAAACTTTCCCAGCATCATGGTCTTTTCCAAGGAGTCAGTTCTTCTCATCAGGTGGCAAAAGTATTGGAATTTCAGCTATAGCATCAGTCCTTCCAATGAATATTCAGGACTGATTTCCTTTAGAATGGACTGGTTGGATCTCTTTGAAGTCCAAGGGACTCTCAAGAGTCTTCTCCAACACCACAGTTCAAAAGCATCCATTCTTTGGTGCTCAGCTTTCTTTATAGTCCAACTCTCACATCCATACATGACTACTGGAAAAACCACAGCTTTAACTAGATGGATATTTGTTGACAAAGTAATGTCTCTGCTTTTTTTATATGCTGTCTAGATTGATCATAGATTCCTTCTAAGGAGCAAGAATCATTTAATTTCAAGGTTGCAGTCACCATCTGCAGTGATTTTGGAGCTCAAGAAAAGAAAGTCTGCCACTGTGTCCATTGTTTCCCCATCTATTTGCCATGAAGTGATGGGGCCAGATGCTATGATTTTAGTTTTTTGAATGGTGACTATTAAGCCGACCTTTCCCCTCTCCTCTTTCACTTTCATCAAGAGATTCTTTAGTCCCTCTCCGCTCTCTGCCACAAGGGTGGTGTTATCTGCATATCTGTGGTTGTTAATATTTCTCCTGGCAATCTTGATTCCAGCTTGTGCTTCAACCAGCCCAGCATTTTGCATGATGTTCTCTGCTTATACATTAAATAAGCAGGGTGACAATTCATAGTCTTTATGTACTCTTTTTCCAATTTGGGACCAGTGCATTGTTCCATGTCTGGTTTTAACTGTTGCTGTTGACCTGCATACAGATTTCTCAGGAGGCAGGTAAGGTTGTCTGCTATTCCCATCTCTTGAAGAATTTTCCACAGTGTGTCGTGATCCACACAACCAAAGGCTTTGGCATAGTCAATGAAGCAGAAATAGATGTTTTTCTGGAACTCTCTTGCTTTTTCCATGATCCAGCAGATGTTGGCAATTTGATCTCTGGTTCCTCTGCCTTTTCTAAAACCAGCTTGAACATCTGGAAATTAACAGTTCACGTATTGCTGAAGCCTGGCTTGGAGAATTTTGAGCATGACTTTACTAGTGTGTGAGATGAGTGCAATTGTGAGGTAGTTCGAGCATTCTTTGGCATTGCCTTTCTTAGGGATTGGAATGAAAACTGACTTTTTCCAGTCCTGTGGCCACTGCTGAGTTTTCCAAATTTGCTGCAATATTGAGTGTAACACTTTCATAGCATCATCTTTTAGGATTTGAAATAGCTCAGCTGGAATTCTATCACCCCCACTAGCTTTATTCATAGTGATGCTTCCTAAGGCCCACTTGATTCTGCATTCCAGGATGTCTGGTTCTATGTGAGTGATCACAGCCATCATGGTTATCTGTGTCATGAAGATCTTTTTTGTACAGTTCTTCTGTGTATTCTTACCACCTCTTCTTAAAGTCTTCTGCTTCTGTTAGATCTGTACCATTTCTGTCCTTTATTTTGCACATCTTTGCACAATGTTCCCTTAGTATCTCTAATTTTGTTGATGAGATTTCTAGTCTTTCCCATTCAAATGTTTTCTTCTATTTCTTTGCATTGATCACTGAGGAATACTTTCTTATTTCTCCTTGCTATTCTTTGGAACTCTGCATTCAGATAGATGTATCCTTCCTTTTCTCCTTTGCCTTCTGCTTCTCTTCTTTTCCCAAATATTTGTAAGGCCTCCTCAGACAACCAGTTTTCCTTTTTGCAATTCTTCTTCTTGGGATGATTTTGATCACTGCCTCCTGTACAAGATGATGAACCTCCATCAATAGCTCTTCAGGTACGCTATCTATCAGATCTAATCGTTCTCACCCCTCCTATCATCTTATTGGGGCTTCTCATTTGCCCTTGGATATGGGGTATCTTTTTTTGGTGGTATCCAACATTTTCCTGCTGATGCTTGTTCAGTGGTTAGTTGCAATTTTGGAATTCTCACAGAAGAAGATGAGTGCCTGGCCTTCTTCTCTGTCATCTTTATACTTTACCTTTGTTCTCTTAAGGCCTTCAAATGACTGGATGAACCAATCCAATCTCCACACTATGGAGAATCATCTGATTTACTCATAGTCCACCAATTTAAATATTAATCTCATCCAAAAAGCCATCCATAGAAACATCAAGAATAAATGTTTGACCAAATATCTGGGGAATGATGACCCAGCCGTTATCAAATAAGATTGTAGGTGCTTTTGTGAAACTGGACTTGAAATGGGAGTGAGGGTTAGAATATGTGTGTGTGCATGAGTGCTTGTTCAGTAATACTTGACTCTTTGTGACTGTATAGACTCTATCCCACCAGGCTCCACTGTCTATGCTATGCTTTAGGCAAATATACTGGAGTTGATTGCCATTTCCTCTTCCAAGGGATCTTCCCAACCCAGGGATCAAACTCATATCTCCTGTGTCTCCTGCATTGACAGGCAGATTTTTTTAGCATTGGCACCATGTGGGAAGCAGGTCTTAAATTAGTGAGTAATCTCAGTTCATCCCAAATGTCCAGAACATTAGTCTAGAAGTTTACAGGTGCCCCATATTTTTAGATTAATGGATAAAGGTCTTGGAGACCAAAAATAAAAGATAATCCCCCCAACAAGTAAAGGTGAGAAACAGGAAGAAAATCAAGGGATAGTGGTATAAGTCTGTGTGAATTTAAAAGCCCGAGAACAAGAAGCATTGATGTCCTAGGGCAGGAGAAGGTGGATGTCAGGTCTTGGCTCAGAGTTAATTTCTTCTCCTTCACCTTTTCATCTATTCAGGACTACAAGGAAATGGAGGATGTCCCCTCACATTGGTTGAGAGCAATTTTCCTTACTAAATCTAGTGACTAAGATACTAATCTCTTCTGGAGTCACACCCACAGACACATCCAGAAATAATGTTTCACCAGATTTCTGAGTATCCCTTAGTCCAGCCAAGTTGACACAAAAATTTAACATTAAGCTACTGCACCAGTCAAACAGTACTCACAAGAAAAATACTGCAATGGTTTGCAGCAGGACTTCTCCAGATTTCTTTCCATCCAGTCCAGTTCAGTCCAGTCGCTCAGGCGTGTCCAGCTCTGCGACCCCACGGACTGCAGCATGCCAGGCCTCCCTGTCCACCACCAACTCCTGGAGTTTACTCAAACTCACGTCCATCGAGTCGGTGATGCCATCCAGCCATCTCATCCTCTGTCGTCCTCTTCTCCCTCCTTCAATCTTTCCCAGCATCAGGGTCTTTCCAAATGAGTCAGCTCTTCCAATCAGGAGGCCAAAGTATTGGAGTTTCAGCTTCAGCTTCTGTCCTTCCAATGAACACCCAGGACTGATCTCCATCTTAGGATGAATGGGTTGGATCTCCTTGCAGTCCAAGGGACTCTCAAGAGTCTTCTCCAGCACCACAGTTCAAAAGCATCGATTCTTCAGTGCTCAGCTTTCTTTATAGTCCAACTCTCACATCCATACATGACCACGGGAAAAACCATAGCCTTGACTGGACGGACCTTTTTTAGCAAAGTAATGTCTCTGCTTTTTAATATGCTGTCTATGCTATTTCTTTTCATTGGAGTATATTAAAAATATTCTTGGTGATTATCAAGTTATTTTTTTTAATATTAATTTTATTCAAATTATAACTTATAAACTCCTTAATCTTACAGCTATTTTATATGATAATAACAAACATACAAAAAATAGATATTAATAGAACTATAAAACCAATAAAAATGAACATCATAATTGGATGAACAATGGTTAATTAAGTATTCTAGTCTCAAAATAATCATTATATTTTGTATTGCCTACTGAGGATAGGTTTTGTTTTACTTTGGTATGTGTGTTATTTTGCTAGTGCCTCAAAAACAGAGTCACAAACTGGGTGGTTTAAGTGAGAGAAATTTATTACCCCATAGTTTCAGAGGCCAGAAATCTAAGATAAAGGTGTTGATAAGGTTGATTCCTTCTGAGAGTTGTGAAAAACATCTGTTCCATGCCTCCCTCATGGTTTGGTTTGGTGGCAATCTCTGACATTCCTTGGTTTTTAGATCACTTCCCTCTTCTTCACATCGTGTATGCTTGTTTTTTTAATCCAAATTTCCCCTTTTTAATTAAAAAAGTATTACATTGAGTTAGGATCCACCCTAATGACTTCATCTTAATTAATTCCATCTTCATTGACTATTTCCAAATAGGATTGCATTCTGAAGTACTTGGAGTTAGGACTCAACAAATAAGTTGGAGGAGGAACGCACAATTCACCCCCTAGCAGTACTTGTCTATTAGCTTGGTTCGTCTGACTAAAATCTCTAACATTTCCTCTCTAAAATTTCTCTGAAACCTCCATTCACACAATATGTCATGACATTTCCCTTATTTATTTTTTAAAAATGTATGCTTCTTGCTATGATCTATCACTGAGTTACTGAAACGGTAAGGAAGTGAACTAGTTCAAATTTATTAGCCAGATTCAGACTATGCTGAAGCTATGTTTAAGTAAGATAATATGAAAATTTTAAGGCATTAAAATTTATTGTAGAAATTAAATCAGAACTCTCCAGTGTTCTCTCAGTTGAGAAATAGTGGTGTAATGTGTATAGCAGATGCTTTGAGTTCCCACCCAAATCTCCTTGGCACTCACAGCTCTGACAGCTTCTTACTGCAAACACCTGTGAATCCGTCTTTGGCTATAAAAATATTCTCAGTCTGTGGGCAAGGGTCAAGGCAGAGTGCAAACAATTTAATGCCCCCATGAGTAGTATACAAGCAGGTGATGGATGGAGTTGATGAATGGGAATCACATTTTGGGTGGAATAACTTGGAAACGTGTCCCAGTGGGACTGAGCTTCAGTAACTCACAGTGGTAACCTGTGTACATATGTACCTGTACTGACTTCTATTTCTTCTCCGTCTCACATTCCTGCTCTCCTGCTAGTGTTTTTTTGAAATATGACTAGTAAATTACTTGTATTCACATCACGGTCTACTTCTGTGGGAAGGCATAAAATATGTTCAGTTCAATTCAGTTCAGTTCAGTCTCTCAGTTGTATCTGACTCTTTGCGACCCCATGAACCGCAGCACACCAGGCCTCCCTGTCCATCACCAACTCCCGGAGTTCACTCAAACTCGTGTCCACAGAGTCGGTGATGCCATCCAGCCATCTCGTTCTCTGTCGCCCCCTTCTCCTCCTGCCCCCAACCTTTCCCAGCATCAGAGTCTTTTGCAGTGAGTCAACTCTTCGCATGAGGTGGCCAAAGTATTGGAGTTTCAGCTTTAGCATCAGCCCTTCCAATGAACACCTCGGACTGATCTTTAGAATGGACTGTATGAATGCCTAGATTTTAACAAAGAATTTCTTTTTCTTTTTTTTATATTGGAGTGAGGGACAGGGAGGCCTGGCGTGCTGTGATTCATGGGGTCGCGGAGAGTCGGACATGACTGAGCAACTGAACTGAACTGAACTGATGGTTGCTATACACTGTATCAGTCTCTGTTGTACAGAAAGTAAATCAGTCATCGATGTATATATATGCACTCTTTTTTAAAATCTCCTTCCAAGTTAGATCATCATAAAGCAGGGGCTAGAGTTCCCTGTGCGTTACAGTAGTACTCTGTATATGCAGTAATGTATGTAGGTCAGTATCAGTCTCCCAGTTCATCCCACCTCCCTCTCTTTCCTCCTTGATATCCATTTATTGGTTCCCTACACCTGTGTCTCTATTTCTGGCTTGCAAACAAGATCATCTTTACCATTTCCCTAGATTCCACATATATGCGTTAATGTATGTTATTTGTTTTCCTCTTTCTTATCTGTTTCACTCTGGACAACAGTCTCTTGGTTCACGCATGTCTCTGCAAATGACGCAGATTTGTTCCTTTTCACGGGTGAGTAATATTCACTTGTATGCATGTACCACATCTTTTTTTTTTTTTTAATCTGTTCCTCCATTAATGGGCACTTAAATGGCAACCCACTCCAGTGTTCTTGCCTGGAGAATCCCAGGGACGGGGGAACCTGGTGGGCTTCCGTCTGTGGGGTCACACAGAGTCGGACACGACTGAAGTGACTTAGCAGCAGCAGCAAGTTGCCTCCATGTCCAGGCTATTGTAAATAGTGCTGCAAAAAATGAACATTAGGCTGCATGTATCTTTTGGAATTATGATTTTCTCTGGGTATATATCCAGTAGTGAGATTACTGGTCATATGGAGGTTCTCTTTTTAGTTTTTTAAGGAAACTGCATACTATTCTTCATAGTGTCTGCACCAATTTACATTCCTACCAACTATGCAAGAGGGTTCCCTTTTTTCCACACCCTCGCCAGTGTGTATTGTTTATGGATTTTTTGATGATGGCACTCTTGAGCCTTCTCAGATAAAGCCATCTCCTTTTGCTTCAGGGAGCTCTGATTTTATCAGTGAATGTTCTATGAATCCTAATTCTAAAATATCTCTTGTATGATATTTTATACAATCCTCTTCTATTTCCCACACCCGTTAGTCGTATCTCAACATCTTTCAGTTAGATAATTTTCATGACCTCAAGAAATATCACTCTAATTCCACGTATACTGCAAGGCAGGTTCCCTATTAGCTGTATTAAAGGTTTCACTCCCTGCACTCTTTGCCATATATCCTTTGCTCTAGTCAAAAAGAAGCGCTGGGACTTTCTATGAAATTGTTGATCCTTCATGGGTCTCTATTTCATCCATGCTTTTTCAGTTCAGTTCAGTTCAGTCGCTCAGTCGTGTCCGACTCTCCGCGACCCCATGAATCACAGCACGCCAGGCCTCCCTGTCAGGAATTATCTAGTAATTCTCTGGGGGAATTTCTGCCAGTGTTCCTAGACTGTTACTAAAGACATTCCCTTATTCTCTAGCAGCTGTATACCCTAAGCCCTTATGCACAGCCAAGATTCCATCTCACTGGTGGTGTAACTATGTACCTGTACCATTATTAATCCATACCAAAATATTGTAAGTATATTTCCATTTTTCACATGCTTTTAAATTTCATTGTTAAATGTTAAACACCTTGAGGAAATCACATTCTTCTCTGTTTCCTCTGCCAGATTGGTAGGTGTTCAGTAAAATGTTATTGAATAAGTGAATAGGCATTGTAGACGTGCTCAAGACTCTGTGTTTGGCCTAGAATTTAAGTCAGTATAGTGAAATTCTTCACTGAAGATTTTCTGGGAAAGCACAGTATTGGAGTCAGTGGTCAAGTAAAAATCGCATCCTGCATCTTCAGCGTTGATTCACACACCTCTGCTATATTCTCTGATTTGTGTACAGGAGGAGCTGGGCTTCTTTGTCATTTCGTTGGTTTTGACTAAGAAAGTGAGATTCTTGAGTCTGAGGATAGGAATGAAGGGATAGAGACTGGGAGCAGGGCATTCCTTGGAGGAGAAGTTGATGTGTGTTGGGGGGCAGCCAGGAGACCACATGCAGTTAGACATACACAGTCAGCCTCAAGAAGAGGGCAGGTCCTCTACTTCTGCATTTGCCTGGGTCGAGGACAAGTGCTGGCTACTTTCTGTCTCATTGTGTCACCCAGCCTATCTCCCCACCTGCTAGAGGAACTCTGCATGTTCTAAAGACAGGATCAGAACAGACAGCTTCTGTGAAGAGTTTCATCCTGCACAGCCTCCTTTAAGCCAATCCAAGACTGACAGCTTTGACTCAGATTTGCTACTTCTAACTTGCAAACAAACACACCATCTCGTACAGGTTCTTGGAGGTGGAATGCTTTTGGTTACTTCATAGGAGTGAATGTTCTTTATTTGTATTCAAGAATAATTAGGTATGAGAAGTTGCCTCGTAAGTACATCCCCGGCCCTCTTGAAGAAGTAAGCATTTTTCACTTTGTAGGAGATACAGCCAACTGCCTTTTTTAGCCTGATTTGTCATTCTAATTTGCTAATGTGAGTTCTCATCCTTTGCTTTTCCTTAAATTTCAATATTTTTCAAAGAGCTTCATTATTTTCCCAATTTTCTTTACATATTTCTATACCAAGTCATCTATGATTTGCTTTAGTGTCAGGTATGTGTGTGTGTGTGTATACATTTATGGCCCAGACATTATTCTTGGTTCTAAGTATTATTTTGTTTTTAAAATATATTTTAAAATAATTCAATGTAGAAACCATTCCATCATTCAACCATACTAAAAAAATTATTGTCAGTTTGAAAGTTTCCTTTAGTTGTTGTACATATGTCTATACTTTTCATGTAACTTTAAATATTAATGTGTTTATAACTTATAACCTGACTTTCACTTGATAATATATCATATCTATATGCTGTTTTTCAAACTTCATAAATAATTTTATAACAGCTTGATATTCCATTGAGAGAATAGCCATAATCTTATTAACCGTTCCTTTAGTGTTAGGTACATTGACTTCCCTCAGAATATTCAAGGAACATTTCAAGGATCATTTACATAGAGTTTCTAGTCTGCTTCTAGTTTTGTATAAGAAAACTTCTCATAGTCAGGATTGAAATTAAGGAGGGATGGGGTCAAAATGTGTGAATTTATAGTTTTTCATAAGCATTCTAATACTACATTATTAGAGTTGTGACTACAAATCTTTTCTTGGTTGTTGCAATTTTTATTTCATCATGTATTATTAAATATATTTTTAACTTATTAAGGAAAATAAACTGGCGCTAGTCTTTTCAGTTAGGTTTACTTGAGTCCTTTGAACAAATTAGGACATTTTTATATTTTGTTTACCAGGTAACTTTCTATGTTTGTGAATTGTTCTTTCATGTGATTTGCCCATGTTTTTCAGCACATATATTTCTAATTGTTAAATATTTTCAGTTAGGTATATTCCATTTTGGTATGCTTTTTAAAACCCTGCACATGGTTTGTTTATATATATATATATATACACACACACCTATATGTGTACATATATATATACACCTATATGTGTACACACATACACACATATATATCTTTGTTTATTGTTTAATCATATTGACATGAGTAAATTTATATTATTATAAAGCCCTTAGAAACACTTTTTCACAATATCCTACTATATATATACATAAAGCGTGATTTACTGATCTATTCTTCAGCCTTTGTCCTCTATCATTTTTACTTTTCCTAAAATAAATAATACAGTGAGAAATATATTTATGACGATAGCCTTTCTAATGTTTTTAGATATTTGCTTCAGAGAGAATCTAATATTTTTGTGCTTTGTGTGGCTGTTGGCCCGTGGGTTTGTGCATGCTGAGTCACTTCAGTTGGGTCTGATTCTTTGCGACCCCGTGGACTGTAGCCCACCAGGCTCCTCTGTCCATAGAATTCTCCAGCCAAGAATACTGGAGCAGGTTTCCACACCCTCCGCTAGGAGATCTTCCTGACCCAAGGATCGAACCCGCATCTCTTATATCTCCTGCAGGCAGGTTCTTTTCCACTAGCGCCACCTGAGAAGCCCTATTGAGTCTAAATAAATACTGAATAATAATTGTATGTATGAATTTAGTGTCCACAGTGTGTAAGATTATTTTCCTTATCTATCTGGCATAGATTATACCTGAGATACTGACCATAGTTCTTGGTCATATCTAAAGGGGTAGGTGGTCAGCAAGCTTTGATTTTTCTTTCTCTTGGGATACTGAAAGGATTTAAAATTCTAATATACTAATCCAATTTCAAAATTAGACCTGGAAATATAAGCTTGTGGGAAGACACATTAAAATCTGTCTTGGAACACATAAAGGTCTGTTCAAAGGTTGATGTATTCAAAATGTTCTGAGGGCTTTTATGCATCCTGCAGTTGTTTCGTATTAATCTGTCCTCTAGTTAAATCCCTAGCACATGTTTTTGTTATGCCTTATATTGCACATGCTATGTTATTTTTGCAATATTTTTTTGAGAATAAAGACATTCCTTTCCATTTAATGTTTTAAAATTCCATCTCATTATATGTTACTTTTCAGTTTGTTGACATCATTTTGTATTCTTTCAAATATTGAGTAGCTCTCAAAACTTTTATGCCATCTATACATTAGATAAAAAAGTCTCAATGTCCTCTTCTGAATATTAATTATGATCCCTGCTCCCATGTCACCTTACCACCTGCATCCTTTACAGGTTATTACTCAGGAATCCATGACACAGACAGGTTTTTAAAGGATTCTTCAATCACCTATACATTTATTGAATTTTGTTGTCATGTATGGTTTTGTTTCTTATTCATGAAATATTTTAGGAAGCACTAATCGATGGTGCTCAAATTTTATTTCACCCTGTTTTACATAATAACATGAAAAATATGATTTTGAAATTAATCTCTCTTATTCAGAATCACTGATTGCTGATTTAATCATCAAAAAAGTAAAATAACTATACTGATAATAATAACAGGTATTAAGTGGATTGCCATAAAGCTATATTATGCATTGGACTGGAGTTTTAAAATATCACCAGACTATAATAGTGAGCTGTCTTGCAATGCTTCACCATTTCAGCATGTTTTAACGTGAGTCCTAAGCGTAGTGATGTGGGAAGGGAAGCGAGGGGTGTTTACTACTCACATCAATTCTATTGGAGGGATGTAGGTTCAGTTTCCTTAGCATGACACCCAACTTCATACATATGTATCACACTGTCATATTGCCAAATAGTAACATATGTTCCTATAACGTTAGAAACTGAAGTACTGCATGATATTAAGGGATCAAAAGCACCACAGCTGCTAACAAAGATCACCTGAATATTACAAAGCTTCTTCAACAATTCTACCAACTTTCATGTGAGCAATTGTACCTGGATAATCACAGCCATAGTCAGATTACAGTTCATAATTCGTCTCCTTTAAAAATTGAGAACACCACCTGTTTTCATTCTGCTTTAAAAAAAAAAAAAGGTTTGATAGGATTAGGAAACACATCTAGTCTTTGTTTTAGCTAGCCCATTTTGAAAATTGGGGTCATGGATGACGGCTTCCTGAGTGGGGCAGCAAAAGCAATGGTAATGGAGGAACATTAAAAAGATTCAGATGTGTAGTTCTAAGCGGCATTCGCAAATGTGTGAATGCATTGACATGGTTGATTATGCAAAAGCTGAGCTGTGCAAATCATAATAATAAGCTTTCTCATTAGATTTCCTGCATTTTCTGCTTCTTGATCAGCCAGAAATACAGCCAAGTGTTCCCATTCTTTTGAAATTTCCCATTTACACTTGTTTCAACTACTCAGAGAAAAATAGGGAAAATAAGAGCAGTGAAATAAGATTTTAATTAAAAAAGGGAAAATGGAAATTGTTCAAATTTCATAAAATGCAAAAGACGTGTGCACTTTGGTTATAGTCAGCTTGAAAGCAAAATTTTGCTTGGCACTCACAGACGTTAAATCAGTTTGTAAGTCAATAACTAGGTAAAAAACGTTGTCCAACTATTTTAAAAGTAAACCTAAAAATGATAATTTAAGAAGCTAATTGAATCATGTGCTTCACAAAGAAATGTTTTATTCAGAGTATCAGGGCTATCCAAAATAAAGTATAGTAATAACAATAGAGAATTATTTGAAAGGAATGACATAACTAAAAAGATACATCCAGATATTCAAAAACATTTCACTAGTTCTAAATTTTGGATTTCCACTTTCAGTGGGAGTAAGTAAATATAATTAGTAGTTACTTTAAGGGAAATGAAAAATAAAACCAGGAACTCGATCAACGTGAGCGGTGCAGTCTCTACACATGCGATGTATCAGCATCCATCTTACAGACCAGCAGTCATCAAAATGGTATTATGCCAACAATCACGTGGTTTGCTTATCTTCCCAATTTAATACCAACTAGCTCAGTGACCAAGTGAAGTTGAAAAGATTCTTGGTCCAATTTCTATGTGTTGACACAATATATTCAATGAATGAAAACATTTTCACTTGCTTTAGGTAACACGAGACATATTTTTCCTACTATGTATGTGGATTTGCTATTAAAAAAAATGCGAATTTGCTTGATGGTCCCATTAGATTTAAAATTGCATGGTATGTCTTATTTATGTCTGTGTTACAGTGAGAGAGAATCAGAACTCAAGGTAGGGAGTCCTTCGATCAGATTTGAACCCCTACATTCCATAGCACGACAGTTACAACAACTCTGGACCTCCCAGGCTCAAGGAAGCTGCAGCTCCCAAATCCAGTCCTTATAGCACATGCGTGATCAAGAACAAACACACACCACGAGGCAATGGGGACCTCCAGTTTCCAGAAGCCACACAGGAGTCTGCTCAGGAAAGGAGGACTCAAGGACCTTTCCTGAAGCTTAGTGTATGTCAGCATGACAACCTCAGAGTACCCACCTGTCTTTCACGATGCTCTTAACTTCACACACTCTTAGGTATAAAGACTGATGTCTCATTTCAGCATCAGCCAGGCACATGGTTAAGAGGATAATTGTTCTAAGCACCTTACATCTCAACTTTATTTTGAAAAGTTTGCATTCCAGAGAGTCTTTCTGCTTCCTGCCCTCTGTGAGCTGCGCTGCTTCTGTGCCCTGCAGAGTGTAGACACTCTGGACCCTGCACTTTCTCTCCTGCCACTATTTCAACCCCTCTGAAGCCCCATCTCCTCCTCACACATGTATTACTAATCCTCCCTATAACTTCCTTTTTTTTTTCCTTTTGGTCTGCATTTTCTAAATAATGACTGTGAGAATCTAATGAAATCCCCGTTAGGGTCCAGGAATATTTATTCAACTAAGTAAAACGATCAAAATTGTATCATTAATATTTTAAGAGTTTATGCCTCAACACTTTTGGATCCCTCACTCACTAATAACCCATATTATATATTTTCCCAACAGTAAGAGGCAGAAGGAAATTAACTTCTTATTTCAATAGTTAAATGTAACATGCAATTCACAGTTATCATTTTATGATGAAAAACATTTGGCTTTGAATATTTATGTCATAGATGTGCAGGGACATCTCTGAGCAAAATAGTTGAAGAATAATTGAATTATACTAGGAGTTTTCTACCCCTGACCACGCCTCACTTTTTTTTGCTTCCCTGGAAGATCAGCACCTGATAATATGCTGTCAATAAATATGGCCAGATGCAATCATTACATTTCTCCAGTAATTTTCTACAAATTCCTTTCTCATCTCATAAGCTTTACTAATATCTCAGTGACTATCTATGGTGATTTTTGTGAATCTGTTTTCAGAGCGTTCAGGATAATTCTTTAAAACAAAGTTGCAATTAATGAGAATGTTCAGTTCAGTTCAGTCACTCAGTCGTGTCTGACTCTTTGCAACCCCATGAACCGCAGCATGCCAGGCCTCCCTGGCCATCACCAACTCCTGGAGTTTAGTCAAACCTATGTCCATTGAGGTGGTAAACCATCCAACCATCCCATCCTCTGTCATCCCCTTCTCCTCCTGCCTTCAATCTTTCCCAGCATCAGGGTCTTTTCCAATGGGTCAGCTCTTTGCATCAGGTGGCCAAAGTATAGGAGTTTCAGCTTCAACATTAGTCCTGCCAATGAACACCCAGGACTGATCTCCTTTAGGATGGACTTGTTGGATCTCTTTGCAGTCCAAGGGACTCTCAAGAGTCTTCAACACCACAATTCAAAAGCATCAATTCTTTGGCGCTCAGCTTTCTTCACAGTCCAATTCTCACATCCATACATGACCACTGGAAAAACCATAGCCTTGACTAGATGGACCTTTGTTGGCAAAGTAATATCTCTGCTTTTTAATATGCTGTCTAGGTTGGTCATAACTTTCCTTCCAAGGAATGAGAAGGTACTTAACCCGACAATAATTGACCAATGTTTTCTTTTTGTATCTCACCAAACTTTCCACCCAAATTAACCAGTCCATTCTAAGGGAGATCGATCCTGGGTGTTCATTGGAAGGACTGATGCTAAAGCTGAAGCTGCAATACTTTGGCCACCTCATGTGACGAGTTGACTCACTGGAAAAGACTCTGATGCTAGGAAGGATTGGGGACGGGAGGAGAAGGGGAAGACAGAGAATGAGATGGCTGGATGGCATCACCGACTCTGTGGACATGAGTTTGAGTGAACTCTGGGAGTTGGTGATGGATAGGGAGGCCTGGCGTGCTGTGATTCATGGGGCCGCGGAGAGTCCGACACGACTGAGCTACTGAACTGAACTGAGATGGTGCTAAGTTAATAACATTGTATTATATATTTGAAAAGTAGCTCTTTGAAAATTCTCACCACCAAAGAAGAAAAAAAAAAAAGGAATTATCTGAGCAGATGTGTTAAATAACTTTACTGTGGTAATCAGTTCATAATATATACACAGTTAAGCCATTATGTTGTACACCTTAAGTTTATACAATGTTATATGTCAGTTATACCTCAATATAGCTGAGGGAGAAAGCCAACGCTATTTTTGGCTTTTTTGGTCCACTATTATACCCTCAAGGCTGAGGACACAACATGGCAAATAAGACAATATTTGTTTTTTAAGTTAGCAAATTAATGTTATGGATACTAGCATCTCTAATCCTAGCATGGAGAAAACTTTTTATGCAGAAAGCAACATTGCCTCATAAATGTATTTTATATAAATTGGTAAATTGAAAATGCTGAACAGTATATATGGAAGGGGCATCCCACATGACACAGTGGTAACGAATTTTCCTGCCAGTGCAGGAGATGAGAGACACAGGTTTGATTCCTGTGTCGGGAAGATCCCCTGGAGTAGGAAATGGCTACCCATTCCAGTATTCTTGCCTGGAAAATTACATGGACAGGTGGGCCTGGTGGACTATAATTCATGGAGTCGCAAAGAGTAGGACATGACTGAGCACACAGCAAGCATATATCGAAAATGTTTCATATTTCAGTTCTGTTCAGTTCAGTTCAGTCGCTCAGTCGTGTCCGACTCTGCGACCTCATGAACCATAGCATGCCAGGCCTCCCCATCCATCACCAACTCCCGGAGTTCACTCAAACTCATGTCCATCGAGTCGGTGATGCCATCCAGCCATCTCATTCTCAGTCGTTCCCGTCTCCTCCTATCCCCAATCCCTCCCAGCATCAGAGTCTTTTCCAGTGAGTCAGCTCGTCACATGAGGTGGTCAAAGTATTGGAGTTTCAGCTTTAGCATCAGTCCTTCCAATGAACACCCAGGATTGATCTCCTTTAGGATGGACTGGTTGGATCTCCTTGCAAAAATCAAATAAAACCCTTTTTTTTTTCCTTTCATTTTGCTTTGAAGCAAGGTTAGGTAATTTGTTGACTTAAAAAAGTGTCATTACACTATTGGAAATATGTGACATATTTCCAAAGAATTCCCTTCAACTCTGTATTGTCTTCCCTTAGCACTTAATATGTTTAGTTTCACCAGTCAATGCAGTAACAGAATTTTCACTCAGCCCCATGTAATTCCTCAATGAAGAAAGACTTTTTTTTTCCCTCTTGTAAAATTGTAGGGAATTGTTTCCATGTGATATCTCTTACTAGAGGCTTTGGTAAAAGAGGGTGTTATTCAACAACATTCTGACCTTTGACTGCTCCAAATGGTGCATCAGAAATATTCATTAATCCTGGAAATAAATATTCACAGGTAACTGTAAATTAAATATTAAAACTAATTCTACGCATTCCCAATTTTGTCTTAAGGATCTCATGAATGAAACAGTTTTCATTTCTTATTTTCATTTGTTTTATATTTTCAAACATTTTAAAATCTTGATATCTTATTAAAAACAGAGGGGTGTCCAGGAAAAACATCTGGGACTGCTTAACTAATCTAATTTTCCCAAGTAATTTTACTAATATTCAGTCAATTAAAAATGTTAGTGCTCTTTATGCTCCAATTCAATGTGATCATTTGTGAACTGCTTTATTTTTTTGATTTAATTTTTCAATGAGAAACCAATGAGTCCAATTAATTTTAGCCCCACAAACAATTAATTGTACATTAAAAATAAATGACTTCAATTGATCACAATTCTACTCAACTGATGGTTCAGTTCAGTTCAGTCGCTCAGTCGTGACCGACTCTTTGCGACCCCATGAATCACAGCACGCCAGGCCTCCCTGTCCATCACCAACTCCCGGAGTTCACTCAAACTCATGTCCATCGAGTCGGTGATGCCATCCAGCCATCTCATTCTCTGTCTTCCCCTTCTCCTCCCGTCCCCAATCCTTCCTAGCATCAGAGTCTTTTCCAGTGAGTCAGCTTGTCACATGAGGTGGCCAAAGTATTGGAGTTTCAGCTTTCGCATCAGTCCTTCCAATGAACACCCAGGATTGATCTCCTTTAGAATGGACTGGTTGGATCTCCTGCAGGCCAAGGGACTCTCAAGAGTCTTCTCCAGCACCACAGTTATGAGTGCTAATTTGGGAATGACAGGGAGCTTGGATTCATGAAGATCAGGAATTAAATTTGAGTTATAATTTAAAGAAAATTCTTTGAATGAATGAAAAATGTTGATAAAGTTTTACAGTGATAAATGTATAAATGTTAATGTATGATGTTAAAATGCCTTCATGAAGGCTTGGATGACAGATTTAACCTGTGCAATAGTGTACATTGATGAATAAATGATCAAACATCCCTTGAATTACACAAGAAACGTATTTGTGTAGAAAAGGTAATCACCATCTGTTCTTAAGGGAGAATAGTTGGAAAATTTTAATTGTGACATAATCCTATAAGATATATAGAAGCTCAAATTTCTTTTTAACAAGTTACAATGTTCCCTGTGTCATATTTTAATAGTAAATAATCCGTACTTACAAACCAACCATAATTCAATTTAAAACCAGTAGCATGCAGATAACCTATAAAGCATTCGAAGTAATGGAGCTGTAACAATTGAGTGTACATATGCAAAATCATTAAAGTGGGTCATTCACTTAAATGTTAAATGAAAAGCTGTAAATTTTTTGAAGAAAAGACTGGAGGAAAATCTATGTGATCTTAAATTGTGTAATAAGTTTTTGCCACAGTATCAAAAGAAAAAATTGATAAAGTGGAGTTTATTAAAATTTTTAAAGTTCTGGTCTACAAAAGATGTTAATAAGAGTATAAAAGACAAGCTACATACTAGGATAAAAATACTTGCAAAGCATAGCTGATAAAATGCTTTTATCCAATATGCACAAAAACTTTTACATTAAAACACTAAGAATATAACACAATCAAAAAGTGGGCAAAATATCTGAACAGACACCTTACCCTAAAAATAAAACCTCGCTAATATCTATAAAACTGACAATACACGTCAGTGAAGAACATAAAATGGGGCAGCCATTTTGGAAGGAAGTCAGGAAGTGTCTTTCAAAGCTAAACATAGTCTCAAATATATCATTCCACACCTGTACTCGTAGGTATCAATTTGGAAATTTATGTCCAAATATAAACCTACACATAGATGTTTATAGCAGCTTTATTCATAATCTTCATATACTGTAAATAAGATGTACTTTAATAGGCAAACAGATGAACAACCCTCTCACAACCGTAACACAGAATACAATTTAATATTATGAAAAAATAAGCTACTTAATCATGGAAAGGAGAAGGCAATGGCAGCCCACTCCAGTACCCTTGCCTGGAAAATCCCATGGATGGAGGAGCCTGGTGGGCTGCAGTCCATGGGGTTGCTAAGAGTCAGACACGACTGAGCGACTTCACTTCAACTTTCACTTTCATGCACTGGAGAAGGAAATGGCAACCCACTCCAGTGTTCTTGCCTGGAGAATCCCAGGGACGGGGGAGCCTGGTGGGCTGCCGTCTGTGGGGTCGCACAGAGTTGGACACAACTGAAGCGACTTAGCAGCAGCGGCAGCAACAATCATGGCAAAACATTGATGAACCTTAAGTGTATGTTGGTTAGTTAAAAGCGAAGTCTAAAAAGGCTCATGCCGTGTGAGGTCATTTGTATGATATTCTGGGAAAGACAGAGGAATACAGATGCTAAATGGATCAGTGGTTTTCAAGAATTCAGACTAGGGGGTTGTATAGATGAAGTACAGAATTATATAGGCTGATGAAACTACTTTGTATGATAATGCAATGTTGAATATATGAATTTGTCAAAGCCTATTTGTTTAATTTACAATAGAGTGAATATTGTATGCAAATTAAAAATAAATCATGTAGGAAGTCTGAGGATCCAGAATGGAACTAGTCTAACTGTATTTTAAGGTAGTAAACAGCCTCACTGAAACATACTGGTGAAAAAGCACTCACCTAATCTATCACCAACCTAAGCAACTGGGAAATGAGTGGAGTCTGTAGTACTAAAGGCAAAAGTGAAGGGCTTCTCTGGTGGCTCAGATGCTGAAGAATCTGCCTGCATTGCAGGAGACCCAGGTCAATCCCTGGGTTGGGAAGATCCCAACTATATATATATATATGTATATATATATACATATAGAAGGCAAGGCAACCCACTCCAGTATTCTTGCCTGGAGAATGCCATGGACAGAGAAGCCTGGTGGGCTACAGTCCATGGGGTCGCAAAGAGTTGGACATGGCTAAAATGACTGAGCTCACAAACATACACACACACACACACACAGACACATATATTTATATATATATATATATATATATATCTCCAAATGTACTTCTTTAAATATATGAATATGTATACGCACACAAACATATCTCTCTGCTGTTTAGTATGAAGGCAGACTATATCTGAAGGCTACCTAGAACTACTAAAGAACTTTGAAAAGAATAGTGAGCTAACATATTCTTTAAAATTTAGAACAATGTCTAAGAGAGGGTAAGTATTATAAATATTTGCTATTATTAGGAATGTGTTTGACAGTAGGGTTTTGGTAACTGTATCGTTGCAGTTGTTCAGAAGAAAAATGTTGATCCATATCTTTTTCTTTCTTTTCTTGTTTTAAATTTCATTTCAGTTTATTGAAGTATAGTTGCTTTGCAGTGTTGCGTTAGTGTCTGCTGTACAGCAAAGTGAATCAGCTTTATGTACACATATGTCCCCTCTTTTTTGGATTTCCTTCCCATTTAGGTCACCACAGAGGACTGAGCAGAGTCCCCTGTGCTGTGCAGTTGTTTCTCATTATACGTCTTTTTCTTTTAATGCAAATTAAATTCATTTAGCAAGGTGTATTTCAGTCCACCTTCCTACCGTTAGGAAAGTGCATACAGGGTTCATCAGAGGCCAAGCTGAGCTGTGATACAGTCAGGATGAGACAGATGAACATCTTATTTCCCTTTCTGTGCGCAAGTCACACCACTCTTCTATTTTCAGTAGCATATCACAGAATCCGGAAATGAAGGGTTGATGAGCATTTGCCTCGTTATTTTTTTTTTCCAAATTTATTTTTGTTTAATATCAAGAAGAAAGAATAAACATTGAGTTTTTAATGTGTAAAGAAAACAATTCTGGTAGCTGAGATTGCAAACACTGTGCAATATTCCTCTCATCACTGAGAAGTCCATCATATGTTTGATAATGTAAGCATAGATGTGTTAGAAAAATTATAATGGTACTCAGAAGTTCTCTGGAATTCAACGTTTTTATTTTGCTAACTAAGAAACTGGCTCTCAGAGCCAAAATCACTAGCAGCATTCCTAAAATTTTGGTGCTGGTCCTAGACCAAACTAGGTCTTCTGATGCTCAGTTCTCTTTGTTTTTTTCTGTTGTATCTTGTTATTTCTCTAGCCGAGTGTTACATACACATTATTTCACTTTAAAAATAAGTCTATATTATAAATTGCTGAAGGAGATAATTCCTCAGATTTCTGTGAAGATGGATTTCACTTCCTCTTTCCCATGGAGTTGAAATCAATTATCTGATAGCTAAACATGAAAGAGATCTAGGGTGTGTGTGGATTATTTTCCTTTTCTCTTTCCCGCTCATGATGTGGATATGCAGTGGTGTTTAGAGGCAACTGCCTCAGGGAGGCAAGGGACTGTTTTCATTCAGGGTGGTTGGTAACTTCCGGTTAGTATAACTGAGAAGTTGGTATAATTATCGTTTTGTGCATTTGGCCACAGGGATTCCCCAGTGGCTCATATGGTAAAGAAACCGCCTGTGGTGTGGGAGACCCGGGTTCAGTCCCTGGGTGGGGAAGATCCCCTGGAGGAGGGCATATCAACCCACTAAAGTATTCTTGTCTGGAGAAGTCCATGGACAGAGGAGCCTGGCGGGCTACAGTCCGTGGGGTCGCAGAGAGTTGACTGAGTGGCTAAATACAGCACACAGAACACAGGCAACATGCAACATTTGGAAAGCAAATAGGCTTACTCATTAAACTCAAGAGACAGATGAAAAAGCTAGAGTATGTTGGGTAGGACTATATATACATGTTAAATAATGGGAATTTTTTTTCTAACATTTCTGATAACATGATCCTCTCAAAGGAGAGAGAATAATTTACCTTGTAAGTGACAAGCTTTGGTCTGTATTCTGACTGGGATATTAGTTGGGAGTTATTACTCTATTTTTCGTTTCTGGATTTGTCAACTGTGAAGTAGTGCACTTGGTAGGTTTGTTTTCACAGCAGACTAAAATTTTCCTTTTGTGGGTTGTTCCTGTAGAATATAAGCTAATTCCTTTAGATCTCACATTATTGCATGCCCTCTAAATTAACCTTTATGAAGAATAAAGGTGATATTTTGATTTCTTAATACCTTTTTCCCTTGGGCAGAGATGCAGCTGTTGTTTGCTGGGTATTTTCAAACTTCCAGAGCCTTTGTCATGGATACATAGATAAAGATGATCTACATATGATAAGATCACATTTGGTCTTCAGTTCAGTTCAGTTGCTCAGTCCTGTCCGAATCTTTGCGACCCCATGAATCACAGCACGCCAGGTCTCCCTGTCCATCACCAACTCCCGGAATTCACTCAAACCCACCTCCATCGAGTAGGTGATGCCAACCAGCCATCTCATTCTCTGTCGTCCCCTTCTCCTCCCGCCCCCAATCCCTCCCAGCATCAGAGTCTTTTCCAGTGAGTCAACTCGTCGCATGAGGTGGCCAAAGTATTAGAGATTCAACTTTAGCATCAGTCCTTCCAATGAACAACCAGGACTGATTTCCTTTGGAATGGACTGGTTGGATCTCCTTGCAGTCCAAGGGACTCTCAGGAGTCTTCTCCAGCACCACAGTTCAAAAGCATCAATTCTTCAGCACTCAGCTTTCTTCACAGACCAACTCTGACATCCATACATGACCACGGGAAAAACCATAGCCTTGACTAGACGGACCTTGGTTGGCAAAGTAATGTCTCTGCTTTTCAATATGCTATATAGGTTGGTCATAACTTTCCTTCCAAGGAGTAAGCGTCTTTTAATTTCATGGCTGCAATCAGCATCTGCAGTGATTTTGGAGCCCAAAAAAATAAACTCTGACACTATTTCCACTGTTTCCCCATCTATTTCCCATGAAGTGATGGGACCAGATGCAATGATCTTAGTTTTCTGAATGTTGAGCTTCAAGCCAACCTTTTCACTCTCCTCTTTCACTTTCATCAAGAGGCTTTTGAGTTCCTCTTCACTTTCTGCCATAAAGGTGGTGTCATCTGCATATCTGAGGTTATTGATATTTCTCCCAGCAATCTTGATTCCAGCTTGTGCTTCTTCCAGCCCAGCGTTCCTCATGATGTACTCTGCATATAAGTTAAATAAGCAAGATGACAATATACAGCCTTGACGTACTCCTTTTCCTATTTGGAACCAGTCTGTTGTTCCATGTCCAGTTCTAACTGTTGCTTCCTGACCTGCATACAGGTTTCTCAAGAGGCAAGTCAGGTGGTCTGGTATTCCCATCTCTTTCAGATTTTTCCACAGTTCATTGTGATCCACACAGTCAAAAGCTTTGGCATAGTCAATGAAGCAGAAATAGATGTTTTTCTGGAACTCTCTTGCTTTTTCCATGATCCAGCAGATGTTGGCAATTTGATCTCTGGTGCCTCTGCCTTTTCCAAAACCAGCTTGAACATCTGGAAGTTCACGGTTCACGTATTGCTGAAGCCTGGCTTGGAGAATTTTGAGCATGACTTTACTAGCATGTGAGATGAGTGCAATTGTGCGGTAGTTTGAGCATTCTTTGGCATTGCCTTTCTTTAGGATTGGAATGAAGACTGACCTTTTCCAGTCCTGAGGCCACTGCTGAGTTTTCCAAATTTGCTGGCATATTGAGTGCAGCACTTTCACAGCATCATCTTTCAGGATTTGAAATAGCTCAACTGGAATTCCATCACCTCCACTAGCTTTGTTAGTAGTGATACTTTCTAAGGCCCACTTGACTTCACATTCCAAGATGTCCGGCTCTAGGTCAGTGATCACACCATCATGATTATCTTGGTCATGAAGAGCTTTTTTGTACAGTTCTTCTGTGTATTCTTGCCACCTCTTCTTAATATCTTCTGCTTCTGTTAGGTTCATACCATTTCTGTCCTTTATCGAGCCCATCTTTGCATGAAATGTTCCCTTGGAATCTGTAATTTTCTTGAAGAGGTCTCTTGTCTTTCCTATTCTACTGGTTTCCTCTATTTCTTTGCATTGATCGCTGAGGAAGTCTTTCTTATCTCTCCTTGCTACTCTTTGGAACTCTGCATTCAGATGCTTATATCTTTCCTTTTCTCCTTTTCTTTTCACCTCTCTTCTTTTCACAGCTATTTGTAAGCCCTCCTCAGACAGCCATTTTGCTTTTTTGCATTTCCTTTCCATGGGGATGGTCTTGGTCCCTGTCTCCTGTACAATGTCACGAACCTCCGTCCATAGTTCATCAGGCACTCTATCTATCAGATCTAGTCCCTTAAATCTATTTCTCACTTCCACTGTATAATCATAAGGGATTTGATTTAGGTCATATCTGAATGGTCTAGTGGTTTCCCCTACTTTCTTCCATTTAAGTGAATTTGGCAATAAGGGGTTCATGATCTGAGCCACAGTCAGCTCCTGGTCTTGTTTTTGCTAACTTCTTGTTTTTGTAGAGCTTCTTCTTTGGCTGCAAAGAATATAATCAATCTGATTTTGGTGTTGGCCATCTGGTGATGTCCATGTGAGGAGTCTTCTCTTGTGTTGTCAGAAGAGGGTTTTGCTATGACCAGTGCATTCTCTTGGCAAAACTCTATTAGCCTTTGCCCTGCTTCATTTCGTGCTCCAAGGCCAAATTTGCCTGTTAGTCCAGGTGTTTCTGGACTTCCTACTTTTGCATTCCCATCCCCTATAATGAAAAGGACATCTTGTTTGGGTGTTAGTTCTAAAGGGTCTTAGTGGGTGACAGTTAACACTGGGAGAGACCAGTAAGGACATCAGGAAAGTTCCTGAGTCTCAGCTTGTGATCTCTTCTGTGATTACAGATGACCTGACATAATCCAACTATTAGAATATTTGGCATTCCAAAACATATAAACAAATTCATTCAAGGAGGATGAGACTATAGGAATCAGTGATTTGGAAATGATGTGTGACTTGGCTGACAGCTGTGGCACCACAGTGCTGAGAGCTGAGACACTGCTGCTGTGGCCTGAGGAGTGAATGGCTGAGGCCGCCCATGCACAACACACGATAAAAGGGTTAATCCAAGGGATAGACCAGACTGTTAAATGCCTCATTTAGCAATTATAGAGTACTTGAATCAAAAGTGACGCTTTTAATATTTTTTCGAGGTACTTGTTGCAAGCTCATCAGTTACTCTTTGAAAATCATTTAAACTTCGGCTGTATTGTGCATTAAGTGCAGGTCTCATCATACTTCTATACTAACAACAGCAACAAAACTAAATCATAATGGAACAGTGTTGATAACATAACTTATTTATATTTGATATTACTAAAAATGAAGTTTATCTAGACCCCACTTTATAAACCATAAGGAAATAAAATGTATATTTCCTTCCTTATTCCTAACATATTTTAAATGCTTTAGTTAATAATTTTTTAATAGAAACTTTATAATTCATTGCTAGATGTTAAAAGAAACTGGAATTACAGTAATTTTACATCAGAAAACCACCACCTGACACTTCAAGCCCTAAAAATCAGGAAACCAGAACCATTACTGAGAAAGCACATAAAATACATTGCTTGTTTAATAAGAGGATAAGGCTCTCACTATTATAAAGGGGAGGGTTTTTAATGTAATTGTGGGTTTCCTATTCTTCCTTTCCATAAAGTCAAGGGTTTTGTTCTTCTGCAACAATTGGACTTTCTCACCTTCTTGTCACCATTTTGATCATCATTTCATTTTTACTGCATAGAACTTTTTTCAGTTCAGTCCAGTTCAGTTCAGTTACTCGTATCCGACTCTTTGCGACCCCATGGACTGCAGCACGCCAGGCCTCCCTGTCCGTCACCAACTCCCTGAGTTTACTCAAACTCATGTCCATTGAGTTGGTGATGCCATCCAACCATCTCATCCTCTGTTGTCCCCTTCTCCTCCCGCCCTCAGTCTTTCCCAGCATCAGGGCCTTTTCCAGTGAGTCAGTTCTTCGCTTCAGGTAGCGAAAATATTGGATTTTCAGCTTCAACATCCTTCCTTCCAATGAATATTCAGGACTGATTTCCTTCAGGATGGACTGGTTGGGTCTCCTTGCTGTCCAAGGGACTCTGAAGAGTCTTCTCCAACACCACAGTTCAAAAGCATCGATTCTCAGCTTTCTTTATAGTCCAACTCTCACATCCATACATGACTACTGGAAAAACCACAGCTTTGACAGGGCATCCATTTGCCTGAAACATTCTCCTTTCCAGAGGATAATAACTGGAATGGAGTTTATTTCTAAGGTCAGAGAAAGAACTGGAGGCAAAGATAGGATGTTATACTTGAGGGATCACACTCTTCTTCCTTCCCTGGGATACTTAATGAAGTGTAAGAGAGCCACAGTTTAGGGAAAGGGACTTGGTGAACAGTTTCAGTAGTCTCAATACTAATGATTACAGAAAAGAGAACATGCTTTGGCCATATTACAACCATGTTATCATTTTAAAAAGTATGTTAGATGAATGACACCAGTTTTCAACAGGAATGTGGGCAGTGTGGAATCATGTATTGATGCTATTAGCTCAGTCAATGACTTGAAGAGTGCACTTGGTTCTGAAGTACACTTATTTATTTAGCATTACTTCCTGCCTGATCAGTGCATTTGACCTAATACAGGACAGAGTTGAGAAATTGCATATCTTTTAGGATTAAAGTTGGATCAAGCTTAACTTCAAACTTTTGTTACCTTCACAAATTCATTACAATATATGACTTGCCGTTTCTTTCACTATATTCTGGGAATAAAGAAAAAAATGCCTTCTCATCTTAATAGGATCCATGGGGAAATTTTTTTTTTTTTCCTGTTCTCAGTGCCAGGAAAAGCTGTGGTGTTTCTTTTTAACCTTCTTTTCTCTTTTAATGGAAACCAGGTAATGTAACTAAACTCATCTCACACTGTGATTTGACTGCTCACCGGCTCACAGGCAGGTTTCCAGTCCAACTGTGCAGTAGTCTGAAATCTTATTTATGCAGTATTTAGCACCAGTCTTATCCAAAAGATGACTCTGTTTAAATCATTTATTTTATTTTCACTTTTATATTATAATGTTTTTTCCTGTCTTACAGATGTATGCTAATGTATAGTAATAAAAAGATACTTCAAAATCTCACTTGGAATGAGACAGGAATTAATTAAATTAATGGAATAAAATCCCATGGTGTACATAGTGTAGATAACATTTTCTAAATTATATAAAGTGCTAAATGTGGTGCTTTACACAGATGAGTGCCCTTTGATATTTGTCCCTTCCCTCTTCTCTTGAACTTCCCACTGAGAACAAAATGGGATGTCTCATTTCTTTTACTCATTCACTCATCTCAAAAACAATTACTCAGCTTCTATATCATTGAGATTTCCATTCCTGATAGAACTTTGATATCTTGGGCCAAAGACCCATTTATAAAACCTAGGTGAGTTCATGGCCTCCTTACAATCTCAGCCATTATCTTCTTATAGACATTTAATTTCTGCCCCAGCACAGGATTGGTTGAAACACTAGTCTCCACGTTGTGTGGAGGATGTATAGAAGCGTGAGACGAGAAGAGTAGGGAATTGTCTACATGAGCTTGTACAGATAAGAGGTACATGTGAGAAGTGAGGAAGTTCTTTATGGAGACTCCAGTCTTTACAACTAGACTCGTATGTCTGTTCAGAAGGTCTAAGGAATTCTGTTTCTTAGGATGGCTGATTTTAAAGTTTGGAGCTATCAGCGAATAAGCTCTTGATTCTTTTTGTCGAGTTCTTTTCTACTTGTGAATCATTGGAATTGGTAGGGATTAAGAAGATAATTTTGAAAAATTCACTTCACCTTTACTGATAAAGATAATGCTGGGGAAAATATTTAGTATTGGAATCAACTACTCTTCCTACCTGGTAGGTCTGGTAGCTCTTCCTACCTGGTAGGTCTGGGCTTTAAAACAGCTCACCTGAAAATTAGTTTGACTATCAGCACAGACATACCCAGGCCTGGTGCAAATGTTGCATTTGTCCAGTGTAGAGAGGATGAAGTGAGTGACAGACTCTCCCATATAGTATCTTATGTATTAAACACATATAATCCAGAAATGAAATTTAATTCTCATTCGGGTACTCCACAATGAAAAGGAGTAAGTAAACGGGCAAAAGGATAAGAATAGTTGGGAAAGAATAACATTTTATTAAAATGAGAAGAATGAAAATATAGAGGGCTGTGTGTGATGATTGTGAGACACATATTACAGAAACCTCAGAATTCAGGGAGATCAAGAAACCCATCCAAGTCCGAGAGGCTGAAGTTTGGGTTAAATAATTCAAACTCAGCTGGTGCCGTTCCTCAACTGGGTCAACACAGGCACTAGGCAAGTCACTCTAGCAAACAGCACCATCTTCTCCACCACCTGCCCAGAGCTGCTCCGAAGTGACCCACCCGTTTCCTTAGGTTATGACACATAAACCCGGTAGAGTAGGAGTCTGTTGTTTAAAACTTCTTACAGCCAGAGTTTAGGGGACCCACAAACTCCTGACATTTTTACTAACTAGTCTTGAATTAAACTGTCAGGGGCTAGAATCAATATTATCCCCTGCATTCTTCATTATAGCTCGTTCAGGATAATGAGCTCGTTTACTCACAATAAATGCCTTCAGTGAGTAACGGTTGTTAAGCGGCAAAAGGTTCTTCTTCCTCTTTCCCTGCGTACTTGCTGCTATTGTCCTAAACCAGACTCCCATGACAGAATCCTCTGCACCGGGGCCCTACTTCCAGCCCCACAAATCCCCAGGGTAACCTCTCCCCACCGGAGATCTTTCTGAAACCACCACTGAATTCTCCTTCATGAAAATGAAAGTTCAAGCCCCAGTAAGAACTGTGCCATCATTTTTATGTCGGTGTGTCTTATGCTGAACACATGACTTCACATGTATTGACCCAATAAATTGTCATTGAATAAATCAATGGACATACTCTTTATTTTTTTAAATCTGAACTTTTAAGCCTCTTCAGTGTGTCCAGGTGTACTTCTCATACGAATTCCTTATGAAATACCCAGGGTCCTTGCTGAGCTGATCCCAGCTTGTATCCATTCAGCTGTTAACTTCCACTCATGCGCTGCTGCACTGTGCTTTGTGTACAGGAATATGACAGTAAACAGAGCAGATATATTTTCGGCCCTTTGAAGAGCTTATATTCTTGTGAAAGATAGACAAGAGAAACATAATAAAAATATGCTAGGAGGCAGTACATGAAAATAAATAGAACTGAATAAGGAGAATATTGCTGGTCAGTTAAGACCTCTCAAATTAGCAGCCATTTGAGAAAAGATATGAAGGAAATAAAAATGTAAACTGTGTACACATCAAAGTGTTCCAGGCCTCAATTCTGAGGAGAGTGCATGCTTCACCCAAGATTGTGGCAGACCATCTGTGACCCTCTACATTCTTGGCTTTTGATCTGGGTGAAATGAAGGCTGAGTGGAGACTTTTGTTCATAGAACAACTGCAACCTGGCCTTTTTTTTTTTAAATGGGATTACTCTGACTAGCTGTTGGGTTGAGTAATAATGTAGGTCAGAAAAGGGTGTCAGGTTGGGAGATATTTTTAAGAATTTATCTTAAAAAATTCTTAAAATTTGACAAGGAATAAAAGATGTATGTATAAGATAATACATCATATTTATTGTTTCCAGATTTGGAAAAATAAAACTAAATATCCAGGAATAAATATATTCAAATGAGTACAAAGTGCAAGTTGCTCAGTTGTGTCAGACTCTTTGCGACCCCTTGGACTATATAGTCCATGGAATCCTCCAGGCTAGAATACTGGAGTGGGTAGCCTTTCCCTTTTCCAGGGGATCTTCCCAACCCAGGGATCAAATCCAGGTCTCCCACATTGCAGGGATTCTTTACCAGCTGAGCCACCAGGAAAGCCCAAAAATACTGGAGTGGGTAGCCTATCCCTTCTCCACTGGATTTTCCGGACCCAGTGATCGAACCGGGGTCTCCTGCATTGCAGGTGGATTCTTTACCAACTGAGCTATCAGGGAAGTAAAAATGAGTACAAATTAGTCGGTAAAAATAAGGTGAAAATTTTAATGTTTCAACATACAAAAATATTAGTATCTAAATAAGATAAATTATGAAGAAGGATATAAACATTATCCTAGAGAAAAAAGCCTGTTTATTAAATTGTTGGAGTAGTTTTGCTCTGGCAAAATAATATTGAAGGAAATTTTCTTTCAGGTAAAAATATTCCTCATTGTAAAGTGTTTTATTGTATTTATTTAGTTATAATTCGTGGTGTATGTCGTGCCTTTTGATAAATATTTGTGGTGATGCAAAGGTAGATTAGATGTTTTCTTATTCTCAAGGAGCTTGGAGATGAATGATTTTCTTACTATAAATGACTTACCAACAAATAAAATGTGAGGAGTCAAAATCAGATTATGTTACCCTCTTCTTATTATTATTCTCACACTGTCAACATTGCCCCCAAATATTGTTCTTAGTGATTACGATACCCTTTGACATTTCATCAGTATCAATTAATCAATAAATCTTATTTAAATCTCCTTTAAGTCCTTCAAGCTGACTTTTTCCACCTATATTCAGGTTAAATGTATTCTTCATTCCAGCACCCAAACCTTTGAGTATAATTATTTCAATTTCATTATCTTCTCTAATCATCTTCAAATAGAGTTCAGTAGTCAGTGATCTCCACTTCCTTTTGTTCAATACGTGCTGATGTTTGTGAATGTCAAGTCTACAAAGTCACCAGTGACACACTTTTATTCATTTCACATCAATAAATATTTGGTGCCTGAATTTTCTAGTGACCAAATCAGAAGAGGTTCTGCAGTCATTTGACTTATGCTTTCAGACTCTATCTACACCTCCAGGTTTTGTTTCTCACGCTTCTGACAAACATTATGAATGCATTAAACTCAATTGTTTTGCCTGCTCTACAGCCACAATTAAGCCACATTCGAGGCTTAAGACACTGTAATTGTTTTCAGTCCCCAGTCTCATTACCTTCCTACCTTCCCCAACCTCCAAATGTATGCACCATCTGTCAACTCCTAAGTGCTTTCCAACAGAATCCAAAGGAGCATCCCAATATTCTCTTTCATCAGTCAAAGCAATTACATTTGTCAATTTGGGGGACTGCAATAATTTTAAGTCATATACAATCATCATGAATTTAACAAGTAGATCAGGGAGTCAAGGGCTACCAGGTTTGCCCCTCTTCCTAGTTTGTATTTTCTCTTGCAAAATTCAATTTAATCTGTTGCATTTCCACATTTAAAATGATATCTTCTTAATCTGTTTTCCTTGCTATGCTGCTTAGCTTGCTTCAGATGCATGTCCACTGTGAGCCAAGGCATCAGCTGCTTTTCAGAAATTAAATCATTAGTCCTATTGTTTTATTTTCATCTCATGTTTTTATCCAATTACATATTTTGCAAAGTTAATTTCACTTTATTAATGTGTTCAATATAATCTGTGCAAATGATGTGAGATTTACCTATCTCGAGCCGATCCCCTCCTTGCTCCTTTCTTGAATCCCGAGGATGAGAGTCAAGGAATGGAACTTCCCACCTTTGCCCTCTGGGCATAACTTTCTTCCTCGCTTGGTTATTGAACGGATTCACTGGTGGTCTTATTATTTCCCCCTGCTTCTCCTCCTACAAATCAGAGATATAATTCATCCAGGCTTGGTGCTTTGTCAACTTTTAATAGCTCTAAATGCCTAATTATCTGCTCGGGTGCAATTATGAAACCTCCATACTGAATTTGTTTTCAGGGATATGCACATTGTTATATTGCTTGAATATACAGCAGTTTGATTCTTAAATAAGGCATGGAAAATTTATCTGTGATGATACCCATTGTACACCACCCTGTTCCTTACTGTTGAGAAGTGTGCATTTCATCATAGTGAGTACATGGTAGAATTGATCAATCAAAAAATTTATCCCAGGTCAACCTCTATGGAAATTTTAGAATTTCCATTTTTATTTTGATTCCACAAACTTACTTGAGCTTTGGCAAGTAACTAACTTTCTCACAACATTCTGTGAATAGTCCATCTGTGAATAAAGTGGTGTGGATAACCTTGTCTGCACTTTAAAAAGGAGTAAAAATAGACTCTTCATAATATGCTTGGTCTTTGGAAGAAAAGCTGTAACAAACTTTGCATATTAAAAAGCAGGGACATCACTTTGCCTACAAAGGTCTGTATAGTCAAAGCTATGATTTTTCCAGTAATCATGCATGGTTGTGAGAGCTGGACCATAAAGAAGGTTGAACACAGAAGAATTGATGCTTTTGAATTGTGGTATTGGAGAAGGCTCTTGAGAGTCCGTTGGGCTGCAAGGAGATCAAGCCAGTCCATCATAAAGGAAATAAGCCCTGAACATTCATTGGAAGAAGTGATACTGAAGCTGAAGCTCCAATACTTTGGCCACCTGATACAAAGAGCCGACCGACTGGAAAAGATTGATGCTGGGAAAGATTGAGGGCAAGAGGAAAAGAAGGCGACAGAGGATGAAATCATTGGATAACATCATTGATCAATGGACATGAATCTGAGCAAGCTCTAGGAGAGAGAGATGTCCAAAAAAAGATGTCCTTTTCATTATAGGGGACTGGAATGCAAAAGTAGGACGTCAAGAAACTCCTAGAGTAACAGGCAAGTTTGGCCTTGAAGTACAGAATGAAGCAGGGCAAAGGCTAATAGAATTCTGCCAAGAGAATGCACTGGTTGTAGCAAACACCCTCTCCCAACAACACAACAGAAGACTCTACACAGGGACATCACCAGATGGTTGACACCGAAATCAGCTTGATTATATTCTTTGCAGCCAAAGATGGAGAATCTCTATACAGTCAGCAAAAATAAGACTGGGAGCTGACTGTGGCTTGGATCATGAACTGCTTATTGCCAAATACAGACTGAAATTGAAGAAAGTGGAGAAAACCACTAGACCATTCAGGTATGACCTAAATCAAATTCCTTATGACTATACAGTGGAAGTTAGAAATAGATTTAAGGGACTAGATCTGATAGACAGAGTGCCTGATGAACTATGGATGGAGGTTTGTGATGTTGTATAGGAGACAGGAATCAAGACCATCCCCAAGAAAAATAAATGAAAAAAAAGAAAAATCGCTGTTTAAGGAGGCCTTACAAATAGCTGTGAAGAGAAGGGAAGTGAAAAGCAAAGGAGAAAAGGAAACATATAAGCATCTGAATGCAGAGTTACAAAGAATAGCAAGGAGAGATAAGAAAGCCTGCCTCAGTGATCAATGCAAAGAAATAGAGGAAAACAACAGAATGGGAAAGACTAGAGATCTCTTCAAGAAAATTAGAGATGCCAAGGGAACATTTCATGCAAAGATGGGCGTGATAAAGGACAGAAATGGTAGGGACCTAAGAGAAGCAAAAGATACAAAGAAAAGGGTGCAACAATACACTGAAGAAGTGTACAAAAAATATCGTCATGACCCAGATAGTCATGATGGTGTTATCATTCACCTAGAGCCAGACATCCTGGAATGTGAAGTCAAGTGGGCCTTAGGAAGCATCGCTATGAACATAGCTAGTGGAGGTGATGGAATTCCAGTTGAACTATTTCAAATCCTGAAAGACGCTGTGAAAGTGCTGCACTCATATGTCAGCAAATTTTGGAAAATTCACCAATGGCCACAGGACTGGAAAAGTTGTTTTCATTCCAGTCCCAAAGAATGCTCAAAATACCGCACAATTGCACACATCTCACATGCTAGTAAAGTAATGCTCAAAATTCTCCAAGCCTGGCTTCAGCAATATGTGAACCATGAACTTCAAGATGTTCAAGCTGGTTTTAGAAAAGGCAGAGGAACCAGAGGTCAATTGCCAACATCTGCTGGATCATGGAAAAAGCAAGAGAGTTCCAGAAAAACATCTATTTCTGCTTCACTGACTATGCCAAAGCCTTTGACTGTGTGGATCACAATAAACTGTGGAAAATTCTGAAAGAGATGGGCATACCAGACCACCTGACCTGCCTCTTGAGAAACCTGTATGCAAGTCAGGAAGCAATAGTTAGAACAGGACATGGAACAACAGACTGGTTCCAAATAGGAAAAGGAGTACGTCAAGGCTGTATGTTGTCACCCTGCTTATTTAACTTCTATGCAGAGTACATCATGAGGAATGCTGGGCTGGAAGAAGCACAAGCTGGAATCAAGATTGCTGGGAGAAATATCAATAACCTCAGATATGCAGATGACACCACCCTTATGGCAGAAAGTGAAGAACTGAAGACCCTCTTGATGAAAGTGAAAGAGGAGAGTGAAAAAGTTGGCTTGAAGCTCAACATTCAGAAAACTAAGATCATGGCATCCAGACCCATCACTTCATGGGAAATAGATGGGGAAACAGTGGAAACATTGGCTGACTTTAATTTTCAGGGATCCAAAATCACTGCAGATGGTGATTGCAGCCATGAAATTAAAAGATGCTTACTCCGTGGAAGGAAAGTTATGACCAACCTAGATAGTATATTAAAAACCAGAGACATCACTTTGCCAACAAAGGCCCATCTAGTCAAGGTCATGGTTTTTCCAGTGGTCATGTATGGATGTGAGAGTTGGAATATAATGAAAACTGAACACAGAAGAATTGATGCTTTTGAACTGTGGTGTTAGAGAAGACTCTTGAGAGTCCCTTGTAATGCAAGGAGATCCAACCAGTCCATTCTAAAGGAGATCAGTCCTGGGTGTTCATTGGAATGACTGATGTTGAAGCTGAAACTCCGATACTTTGGCCACCTGATGAGAAGAGCCTACTCATTTGAAAAGATCCTGATGCTGGGAAAGATTGTGGGCAGGAGGAGAAGGGGACGACAGAGGATGAGATGGTTGGATGGCATCACCAACTCGATGGACATGGGTTTGGGTGGACTCGAAGTTGGTGATGGACAGGGAGGCCTGGCGATGCTGCAGTTCATGGGGTCACAAAGTATTGGACACAACTGAGTGACTGAACTGAACTGAAGTAGGAGATAGTGAATAACAGGGATGCCTGGCCTGCTGTGGGCCATGGAATGGCAGAGTCAGACATGACTTAGTGACTGAACAAAACAACAATATATTCTTTAAAAAGCAGATTTTAGCACTATGTATTCAAATGGACAATGATTGAATTCTTCCCTTTGATTTATATTTAAATTTCATTTAAACCTATTTTCAAATTCCATTTAACTGATTGCTAAAAAAACACTAGATTTATCAAAAATTATTGTTGATAGCATCGTTTCTCAGGGTCACGTAGCTATGGGGTACATAAAAGTTTCTTTCAAATTAGAGATTCGGAAATAAAGTTCTCTTTTCCCCAAAAAGTCATTGACTAGAATGAAGACTTAGATTTCATACCTTTGCAGTGATTTATTTGTTCTGGGTCTTCTTGATTATAGCGTCATTTTCAGTTTGGGTGCCATTCTTTGAATAAGTACACCCACCTATGATATTGTGTGATATTTAATTGAATACTATAGAAGTGTTTTTTCTTAAGTCTTCTTTAGCACATTTTGACTACCCACAAACATAGTACATTTTTACACATATTGCATCTTTTTCACAAATATATTTTGAATAAATGTATGATAACAAGTGGAAAAGTGGAACAGGAGAAAGAAATATATATTTATTTTTACTGAAAGTGTAGTTCATAATGAATTGTAGAGATTGATGGTAATGTGAAAATGCAGCCCCATCTTACATTTATAATGTCTTATTTTCAAAGTGCTTTATAACTATTAATCATTTAAATCCAATCTTATAGCAACTGGCTTTGAAGCTCACAAATACATGAGAGCAGAATCAGATAAGGAGCTATGCTGGACCCCAGGTAATATGCCTGTGTCTACTTGATGACGGAGAAGGAAATGGCAACCCACTCCAGTATTCTTGCCTGGAGAATCCCGTGGATAGAGGAGCCTGGTGGGCTGCCGTCTATGAGATCACACAGAATCAGGCACGACTGAAGCAACTTAGCAGCAGCAGCAGCTACTTTGATGATATAAAATTCTGACTGTGTAGCTAGGGTAGCTCTGCAGTAAGATCTAGGCTTCTTTGACAACATATTAGTTTTCTCTTGCACACAATAAAGGTATCACAATGTCAGCAGTTAAAACAATACACACTTTAAAAAAAAAACTCACTGTTTATTTGGCTTAGGAGTCTACGTTTGGACTTAGCTGGGTTCTCTGATCAGGGTCTCACAATGTTGCAATAAAGACACCAGTCCTTTCTGAAACAGAGTTCTCATTTGTACTCACATAGTTTGGACCAAATTTAGTTCCTTGGGGCTGTAGGACTGAGGTTCCTTAGCTCCTAGAGGTTGTCCACAGTTCTCTCCCATGTGGCTTTCTCCGCTGGCAGTTCACATACAGCTGTTTGCTTCTTTCCAGCAGGAAAACATCTCTGCTGCTTTGTCTCTTCCTTCAAAGAAAGTCTGGATCCTTTTTTTGAAGGACTCACCTGATTAAACCAGCCTGATCCATGATAATCTCCCTTTTGAATAGCTCAAAGTCAACATATTAGAGAATTTAATTACATCTGCAAAATCCCTTCACCTTTGCCATATTCTATTGGTTAGAAGTCAGCCACAGATTCTGCATGCGTTCAAGGAAAAGGGCTTGTATAGAGGTGTGGGTAACAAGGAATAGGACAATGTTTGAATTCTCTATACCACAGTGGGATTAGAACTGAGCCATTTCTCTGTTCCCCTTGATTTCTGATCATTACTTCTTATCATTTTCTACTCTTTGCCTCCAAAGCTCTTCAGCTGTTGAAAGCTTTCTGTCAGCAAGGTGTGAGGGGTACTCTAGGGATACAGAAATGTGAAGATCCCAATTCATTAAAAAGAATCAGTTTAGTAAAGAGGAGAGAGTTCAAACGCCATCCTTCAAAATGTAATGTAACTTAAACTGTACTCCATGATCAAGACTCAAAAAAAAAAAAAAATGAAATTATGAGGAGAGAGGTGATATCAGACTGAACAAGTGTGTGGATCACTTCATAAATTAAATGTTCAGTTCAGTTCAGTTCAGTCACTCAGTCGTGTCCGACTCTCCGCGACGCAATGAATCACAGCACGCCAGGCCTCCCTGTCCATCACCAACGCCCAGAGTTCACTCAAACTCATGTCCACAGAGTTGGTGATGCCATCCAGCCATCTCATTCTCGGTCGTCCCCTTCTCCTCCCGCCCCCAAACCCTCCCAGCTTCAGAGTCTTTTCCAGTGAGTTAACTCGTCACATGAGGTGGCCAAAGTATTGGAGTTTCAGCTTCATTATCAGTCCTTCCAATGAACACCCAGGATTGATCTCCTTTAGAATGGACTGGTTGGATCTCCTTGCAGTATAAGGGACTCTCAAGAGTCTTCTCCAGCACCACAGTTCAAAAGCATCGATTCTTCGGTGATCAGCTTTCTTCATAGTCCACCTCTCACATCCATATGTTACCATTGGCATATTTAATAACAATAATAACTGCTTCCTTGGTGGTGCTAGTGCTAAAGAACCTGCCTACCATTGCAAGAGACATAAGAGATGCAGATTCGATCCCTGCGTCAGCAAGATCCCAGCATGGCAATCCACTCCAGTATTCTTGCCTGCTGAAACCCATAGACAGAGGAACTTGGCAGGCTACAGTTCATAGGGTCGCAAAGAGTCAGACACAACAGAAGCGGCATACACAAACAGACACGCACGCACTGGCATATAGATAGTTGCTATCTTAAATTCCCATAACTAAGCATAACAGGAGAGAGAGCATGGACTAAGAAGATCTATTTTAACTAGATAGTATAAGGAGGAAGGTTTTAGTTTCTTAGCCACTTTATTTGAGTAAGAAAGAACTGCCAAACATCTGCCAATCAGAGATGTCTGTACCTATTGAAGAGCAATAGATTTGACTTCTTGAAATTAACCACAGGACACAATCCCCACTCCTCAGTAATGATAAATATGAATATTTATTTATGGGGTTGTATTTTAATTTGCTACACATAGAATTCTTCTACCCACATTCTCTGAATTTGATATTGTAAGAAAAAAAAAAATAACTCGTTCTAATCATTATTACTGTACTGCTCATTTTAATTGCATTTTATTTTAATTTACTACTCTTTGAATTGAAAAGACTCATACTATTTTTCTATCTAGGAGAATAGACCTATAAAAACTCACACTGGGCACATTTCACAAAAGGAACGTCCACGGGAACCAAGATATGGAACCATGGGAAAAGGTTTTAAAGTAACCCCTGAAGACATTGTAGTGTTTCGGGTCAGACTATATTTCTTACCTTATTCTGCAATATCTTGGAAAATTTTCAGTTTAATATTAATGGATGTGTATTTTATTTTAAATAAATTAAAGGATAATTTTAGGAATTAGAACTTGTGCATAAATAATTACCTGCTATAAGCAGTTAGCCTGTTTAGAAAGCATTCTACCTTGTCACTCTTTGTGCTTCTTTGACTCACAAAACTCTTCACATCCGAAAAATGATTGTCTGTACCTACTCTTCATTTCAGGTCGTGATATGAGGGGGAAAATATTGCATAGAGCTTCCTACAGCTGTCCTCCCAAGCATTTATGAGTTAAACATTTACTGAATAAGGAACAGAACTCTTAGCACCCCTTGCTTTAATTTATTTTTCTCAATGTCATGCTGCTTGTAATTTTGAATAACTGCTTTTACCTGCTGTGACGAACAGTAACCACTGAGCATTGTGTTTTTGCTCAAATCCTATTTGTTGTTATGGAAACAGCATCTCTATTAAGCTTCCTGCTGCAAAGCGATTGTAGAAAGTGTTGCTTAAAATGTTCACCAGCAAAGTAAGGGGGAACGTGAATTCAAACAATATCTGACTATTTCTGTTGTATGACTTGAAGATGTTTGAAATATAAAGTGTAAGTGATGATGACTGGGCAACTTCATTATCCCTAATCAGTGCATTGAATAAGAAAGGGACTATTGTGGAGGTATGCAAATTAGAAGGAAAAATATAATGGATTATTCAATTTTACAGAGTTCAAAATGGTTTTGAGTGTTTGGAATAAGAGGTTTCTTGATTTGATGGTTTCGTGAGAGATGAAACACAGAGCTCGCCAAGGTAGAAAGCTGGATTTAATTGTCTGTTCTTCTATAGAGCCCTTTTCCTACACAAAAAGCACGAGTATTTAAGTAGCACAGTTACATGACATTCGTTTGTTTCAAAATGTGTCGGTAGATTTATCTTAATTTACTTATATAATTGCACATTTGATGATAAAGCCTACGATTGTGCATCAGATATTTCTTTACATCGTGTTCATGATCCAATGGACATTGTTAGCTACACTTCAGTATTTCAGCCCTGTATAATATTTAAATGAGAAAGAGAAACACAAACTCAAATCCTATGGTACAAAACTTTTATCCCTCTATTCCCTGTTCCTATGGACAAAGTCTAAGAGTGAAACATGTTTACCCACATAATTGAGAGTCAATATCATTTCTAGCAGAGGGAGTATGCAAAACTCCTTCGGGTAAAGTTGTAGCTCAGTTCTGTATCAACACGCACAAAATGGAAGCCACCAATCCTTTGTTATTTACAATTTCTACAGCAGACAATGTGCCATATCCTCTACTGACATTGTATAGAGCCCCTTGTAAACATAGGGAGACTGGTAAACTGGAAGTTGTCCCTGTTTTACAGATGAAGAAACAAATCCCTGAATAGAAATAACTTTCTCAAGGTGACCAGCTGGGGAGTGACAGAGCTGGGATTTTTTCCTTAGAAAACATGTTCTAAGAACATCTAAGGCAACATTTCTATACAAGAAATACTCGATTATCTAAACTTAACTTTTCTACCACGTTTTTTTTTTTTTCTTGGAGGGGGAAGATGGAGGGAAATAGACTTTCCAGAAAATGGTTTCAGTTGCATTCGTCATGTATATAAAGTTGTGTCTGTATGCACAAACGGAAAATAACTGGCCTGATCCACTCATTTACTTAATTGTAATAATGAAGAAATTTTGAAATATTAAACAAAATTAAAGTTTGGTATGCAAATGTCTGCATGCTTGTCTCTATAGATGTGTATGTGTGAATAAGATTGCTTGAGGCAGCAATATGGATCAGGTGTAATTTAAAAAAACAGAAGCAAGGAAAACTTTCACTTGTAAATACCACAAAAAGTTGTGTATACACACACACACACACACACACAGTTGTTGCTGCTGTTGTTCAGTTGCTAAGTTGTGTCTGATTTTTTGTAGCCCCATGGACTGCAGCATGCCAGGCTTCGCTGTCCTCCACCATCTCCCAGAATTTGCTCAAGCTCCATGTCCATCAAGCTGGTGATGCTCTCTAAACATTTCATCTTCTGCTGCCCTCTTCTCCTTTTGCATGTTTCCCGGCATCAGGGTCTTTGGCAATGAGTCAGCTCTTTGCATCAGTTGGTGAAAGCATTGGAGCTTGAGCTTCATCATCAGTCCTTCCAATGAATATTCAGGACTGATCTCCTTTAGGATGGACTGTTTTGATCTCCTTGCAGTCCAAGTGACTCTCAAGAGTCTTCTTCAACACCATAGTTCAAAAGCATCAATTCTTTGGCGATCAGCTTTCTTTATAGTCCAACCCTCACATCCATACGTGACTACTGGAAAAAACCATAACTTTGACTATAAAATTTACATGTAGAAATATGGTATATATGTGTGTGTGTATATATATACATATTTATTTCTATATATTTATGTAAATTTACTGTATATATTCCTCAATAGCACCTATCAACTGGAATACTAAGTATTATGAGATATACTAAGTATATGAGATATAATATTGAATGTAACAAATAAAATCCTGATGCAACCTTTTGTTACCTACCCTTTAAAATATTTTATAAGGCATTTCAGATTTTTAAAAGATAAAAATTATATAATTGCTTACTATTTTAAAATAGAGCAGTTTCAATTATGCCATTCTTATGGTTAATTAGTAAACTTTTGTTATTAAGCCTACTGAATATACTTGAACTTCACAAAAAAGTCACCTTGTTTGTAGTGAGTGTTGACTTTCGTTGCATAGAAATTATGGCCATCTTTTCATATGAAAGAAAAAAATACAAATTTCTCAGAAATAGCTCCTAAGGCTATAATTTTTGCGATCACTGGGAAGTGATTCTAAATGATACCTAAAACAAAAGCTTCCCGCTGTGTAAATATGATGAAACTCTACTCCAGAGTAAAATATTCTGATTTCTTACACACCTGTAACATTTGTAGAAGGAACAGACAGAGCAGATCAGTACAAATGGAAGGGGTATACAAACGGGGAAGGGCAACTGGAACTCTTGTGTTCTTGCTCTTCATAGTTGCCACTAATGGAATGTACCCTTCGGAAGCTTGTTAAACAGCACCTGCAATAGCTGCAGGCAGTGAGCACTTGTGGTACCTGCTCCCCCTCTCACCTCCCACCAGACTCCTTTTGAGAGCTGAAGGACTTATTTTTCCAGTTCTTGAAAACTCTTCTGGATCACCACCCTGTAGCACCTTCTCCTAGGCAAGAAAGAGTTGCCTAATGTAGGACCGTGACCCCTTCCCTGAATATGTCTGAGTCTATTCACTAGTTGATGCGAGAGTGTATATGCACGGTCCCCTGTCGCAGCACGGGACCACCCTGGAGGCCATCCCGGCTTCAGAGCCCCCTGAAGCTAGTTGAGGACTTAGTTGAGCCCCCTGGACTTAGTTAAGGCCGTGGCTGAAACCATCACGCAGCTTGACTTTTACTGAATTCATTTTCTCAGAAATCTAACTTGCAATCAGAACTGTTTATTAAGTCCATAATATATGCTAGTTGCTTTTTAAAGCATTTTAAATTGATTCACATATTAATTCACATATTCTTCCCTATTAATTCATATATTCTTCCCCAAACAATTATGATCTGATATTTGAGATTAGAAAATTAAATCACAGAGAAGTTATATAACTGGCCTGAGATCATACAGCTACAAAAATGTAGATTGGGTATCTGAACATCTGATTTCAGAGGGTATGTTCTTAAACACTGGAATATACTAAATTAGGGCTAGTAGGTAAAGAATCTGCCTACAATGCAGGGGACCTGGGTTTGATTCCTGAGTCAGGAAGATCCCTTTGAAAAAGAAATGGCAACCCACTCCAGTATTCTTGCGTGGAGAATCCCACAGACAGAGGAGCCTGGTACAGTCCATGGGGTAGCAAGAGTCGGACACGTCTTAGTGACCAATCCACCATCACCATACTAAATGAACTATTTGTGAGTTTGTTACACTCTGAATATTTCACTGTCATTTGCATTCTATCAATATTTAGTATGGACTTATAAGTGGTGGAAGACGGCCATATAGCAAATATACTTTGTGAAACAAAGTAAATGTTAAATACATTAAAGGAAATAGTTAATATTATGTCTTAACAATGAATAATTATTTTTACTCAATGTGGACTGTAGGCCCACATTAAAACAAATAGTTATAACACTTTCAATACAATGAAAGACAAATGTGGCTAGCAAAATTGGAGGGAGGCCAGACATCAAGGTAGAATTCTTGACGAAAGCTTCATAGAATAGGATAGAACTGATCACGTCTTTGCAGGATTAGTAGTATTCAAGTAGAGAGTAAAGAGGCAGGAGATATTTTGATGTGGGACACAGGGTTGGCAAGGAGAATCCAATTTGCAGGGATTTGGATTTTACACACGACGCTGTCTTTCAGTGTTAGGTATAGGAGGAGAATAAACACACACACAGACACACATGTATGCACACATGTACGCAAACATGTGAACCACACACAAGCAAAGACGTGTGGCCAAGGAGGAGGAAATGCATTCTATTGCACATCATCATCTACATGAAGGAATGTGTGGACCAAACACACTAAGTGCATTAGAGCACTGGCGAGCTTGTTGCCCGAAGAGAGAACCTAGATATAGCAAAGGTTAGTTATAAATACCTTGATATATTTTTCTGTTCTGGTTTTCGATAATGCATTGTATAGCTAGCGAATGTAAGAGGGAAAACACACCTCCCTAAGCCTTCTTTACCGTTTAGTTTATGTAATAATTTGAACACTTAATATTAGTTTTTGTTTGCATACTAATGTGATAGCCATCTCAGAAGTATTCTCTTTTTCTATCATATGATATTTTATACATGATGCATCTACTTATGTAATTTCATCAATACATGTTCTATTAATTTGTAAATTTCAGTATCACAAAGAAATGTGTCTGATCTTAAAGAAATAATTTTTAAACCAAAGTTTCAAAGTTTGGAATCATCAGACTAAATTAGAA
This sequence comes from Moschus berezovskii, assembly GCF_049115385.1. Lineage (NCBI taxonomy): Eukaryota > Metazoa > Chordata > Mammalia > Artiodactyla > Moschidae > Moschus > Moschus berezovskii. Next base: position 6,992,163 of record NC_142467.1, on the reverse strand, counting down.
AAACATGACTTAATTTTTTCCCCAAATTAATATTCTCTTGTTATACTTAAAATAGGCTAAAAATGATTAGGAAATATATATTAAAACATTTATTGGTCTAGAATATACCAGTGTGCATGGGGTTGTGGAATGCCACACTTCCCATTAATTTGAACACAGGAATTTTAATCATTGGATTTTTTTGTGGATTAGTGTTCTATGGAATACAATTGGGGATACGCAGTTTTAACTTGTATTTGATTATCTATTGTGCTTGTTAAAAATATATATGAATATTCTGTTGTGTGTTCTTTGGATGAGAAATGGTCTGATAAGCAAAATTCTGCTTCACTCATCATTTCACTTGGCTTGATGTATACATATACCAGCCGCACCACACACACACACAAACACACACACACATGAATGCACACACATGTATACATGCAAAGGGGTTATGGTTTAGCTTGGAATAAGCAGTGATTTATTCAATTTTTATTAAGTGATTTATAGCTTTTAATTGGTTCCAGTCTTAGCTGTTGCTGAGTTGCAATTATTATCACATAAGATTTTACACAGAGAAAATGAAATAATATTCCCTTCTCTCTTGCTGCTGAAGCAATCAAGATTTAACAGCTTCTGGATGTAAATCAAGCCACACCAAAATCTAAAATGCAGCGGTCCCATTCTTGATCCAAACTGCTTACACAGTTTTTTTTACAGGTCACCACGCCCATTTCCTAGAACTTGTTACAAATGCTCCATCCTTGCTTTGGCTCACTGAAACATACTTGGATCAGTGTGGATGGGGTCCTAAGACTCTATATTTTAATCATCCATCCGGAGACGTCATGCTCATTGACCTTTGAGAATAAGGATTTGAGCCAAGCTAAGTATTCTGGGGAGGAAACCCAACAGTGAAAAGGTAGGGTGGGTGAGTGGATGGGGTGGGGCTGCAAGAACGGCTGTTTCTCCTGGGGTTGTTTCCAACCGCGTGACACTTTTAGACAGTGAGAGAGACAGACAAAACACGCAGTGGGGAGGAGGTGCCCTTTTTCTTGCTTCCTATACAATCTCGTCTGACTTCACGTTCTGTGTGGCTGCCAGGATGATGAAGAGCATCTGAGTCAATGCGATGACGGAGGCCTGGAACTTGAAGCAGCAGTTCATTAGTTCCCCCAGCACTAATAGAGTTTTTAAGCTATTATTATTACTTTATTTCTCCCTTATCTTTCTTTCTGCCTCCTTGTTTTCACCTCTGTTTTTGCCTTGCAGTAACTTTTCATTTTTAGGAATAAGAAAGAGAGAAAAGAAAGAAACAGCAGGAAAAAGAAAGGAGATAAAAGGAGAGACTACATTTAATAAGCTGAATTTAATCCAAATGCTGCCTCATGCCCCATGCACGCGTCTAAGCTTCACTTGCGTTTATTTCATTTGTGCGTTAAGGACATAGTCCTGCATTTAAAGACAGATACAGAAATCTTTTGCTCTATTTCCATAGACTTGATCTAAATTAATTGGATTTAATTAATTAATAAGCTCTACTGTTCTGAGCAAAGCTGAGACGTTTTATTCAAAACATCTATAGTAGCCTCAAACCTACCCTTCAAAATGAACCTTTTTCTCTTTGAAACTTGGATGCCAGCCATGGATGCAATATAAGTTAATGCCAAGAGAGATCGTTTAAGTGCGGTTATTAAGGAGACTATGATTGATGGACTTTGTAGCTGGTAATGTGATTCCCCTTTGGCTGCTCAGTGAACATCGGCAACAGATCAATATCTCATCTGCATGAGATTACAGCCACTTTTGACAGTAGCAGTGAGAAGAGTTTTTTTTAAAAAAAGACCAACATATTTGGCCAGAAATCATGATGGTTATTCCAGTTTAAAAGGTAATGCAAATAACTCCTTTTTTAGATGGGAATTTTTTTGTTGTGGCAGTTTTTGTTCAGCATTGATCAGACCAATTTCTTTTTACCCCTCTTGTTCATTTTTTCTATTTTAGACAAGGTAGATTTCTAACATGAGCATATGGAAAACTGTCCACCTCCTAAAAGAAATCACAGCAGGTTAGACAAAAACTTGAACGTTTTTCCATCGAGAAGTATCCCAAGTGTTTAAATAATTTAGAAACCTTGAAGGAATATCAAGACTGTAGATATTCTCGTTTAGCTATTTCTTTTGCATTGATTGGATGAATTATGCTATGAGTCTAAACCTGAATAATTCTATGTCTTCTCTCTCACTGGTGCTCTATTTCTCTGCTCTTACTCCACGAACCCTCTATTGCTCAGCACCTGTGCCGCACACCCCATTACAAAGTTAGATTCTTGGGTGACTTGTCTGTTCCTTGACCCTGCTCTGGATCTTTCTGACTTGCTGAAAGCAAGATCTTACCAGTTATCCTTACCTAGCCGCTGTCAAACAGCTTTTGACATACAGAGTACTGTCATTTTCCAACAAAATCCTCCCCTTCAACGGTAGTGTCCTGCTTCTGAAAAGAGAGACCTGAAGGATTACGAAGGGAGTGTACATACTACCAGGCCCTTTGACAAAAGGAAGTTCAATTGCAATCACATGAAGAATCAGAAGCTTTTAGGACTATGTTACCAAGCCCTTGAACTGAGGTGGATTTGTGTAAGTACAATGATTTAGCATCTTTTGTTAAAAATAAGTACGATTTTTTTATTTAGATTAGATCTTAAGCAATGCGTGGCAAACTTATTTTCAAAGGCGGTAAAATTCTTCTCCATGAAAATTGTATTGAATCGTCTTCCTATGCTGTAGTATTTTCTGCCCTTAGGCTCCTGTTTTTATTCAGTTCTGCAGGCTATTTATTTTGATGTCATAAGCTCCTAAAGTCCTGGCAAAACAAGTAGAATTGAAAAGAAGGGATTATATAAAGGTGTAAAGCTTAACAGAAATAAAGTTCAAAATAAGATCCGAAAATCCATTTCTGGCATAGGATTTACTTATTAATATGGAATAATTTTCAGACTGAGCTTTTAAAATATCATAATGCTGTTTTAAGTTAGGTTCACATTCAAACAATTTGATTGTTTAAATGTTCTTTCAAAATTGATTTTATATATACAGATTTTCATATTCATATATATGGGCATATGAAGAGATAGATAGATAAGATTCATATTCCTTTGAAAAGATTTAGTGACCCAGCAATAAACAGGTCTTGTAAATTGTACTGTGTCCTCTGAAAATCTAACTCAGGCTGAGATTTGCAAATTGAGATTTAGGATTGCTTATTAATATGATTGTACTTGAGTATTAATGGAATGCGTGCAACGATTCCTTGCTGACGGAAAAACAAAATCAAACAATTGAACCGACCCTTTGAGGCTGACAGCCTAGTTCTGATAGGCTTTCACAAAAACAGTTCAAAATTAATGATACCTTTCTGTGTATTGCTGTTAAGGTTTAAGCTATTCTTTTCTTCTTTTATTTTAATGGATGGGGAAGAGGATCATAGTATAATGGGGCCCACATGTTTTCTGAAAATTCTCTGAGGAGTAAAATCATTTGTAACCTATAAGGCATCCATCTAAAGCAAGTGAAAAGGAGCCGCACTTGTCAAGAGTTAGAGACCCGAATGTTCTTTTAAAATCGCTCTTGCTTAAGCTCAGGAGTTTCACTTTTAAGAATTTACTTCTGGTCCCACTTCTGAGAGTCCCATTGCATGTCCTCATTTAGACTCAGGAACCTAACAAACTATTCTTATTGATAAGGCTTTTTAAACTTTGATTTCTTGAGTTTATACTCTTATATTTGACTGACCTAATCCTCTGAGCTGACCCTGTAGCTTTAAAAGTGTTTCCCAGGAGAAATTAAACACCTATTGATTTTAATTCTTTAGGAAAAGGGCTTCCAAGGAAAATTTATCTTCTCTAATGTGTAGAAAGAAAAGAACAAAAAAGGATTGAAGCAGTTTTTGGCTCCCATGATAGCACTTGTTTTTAGACTGACTGTAATATGTGTCAAAAGTCAGATTCTGGAGCTAGTGTTTTATATGTATTTATATATAGTGTTGTATATAGTTATTGCCATTACTGTTGTTTCTTCATTCCCACTGAATTCTTGTAAAAGCAAATTGAAGCTATATTATATATATGGTTCCAAATGACATATATTGAATATTTTGATAATTACTTTCTAAATGAAACTTTGAAATAATATTTATGTCTGTTCTCTGAGTCATTCCCTATGTTGATTAGTAATTGTATGATATCCATTTTCTCCATAAATCTTACAGTGAGCTTTGAGTGAAAAGTTATGCAAAATCCAACATCAGAATGCATACATTCTGTCAATACCCCTTCACCAGTTCCGAAAGAATCATTTTAGTAAGAATGTTTGAGAGCAGTTGAAGCTTTTAAAGAACTGAATGCAAGACATGGGCTGCCTCTGCCTTTATACGTTAATATTACCCGTTTCTTCTTTTCTATTACCCGTCCCCATTGTCATGCTGATTCACCTTAAATTACTAATCTAAGAAAGTTTAAATATCTGCTTTCAGAAAGCAAGTTTATCCTGTCATGCAACACACTTTCCCATAACAACTACATAGCCAGACAAGCGAAACAAGATCATCTTAACCTAAGAGTTTCTCCTGCCAACTGAGACAATAATAGAATCAGCCCCCTGCCTGACGGTCCTCCCCTCCTCCAGGACATCCTGGAGTTTGTAGCTATGAAGGACCCAACCTTCTAGGTCAACAGTTGGCTTGGAGGCTCTAGAGCAACACTTCTCAAATTATCTGTGTTGAAGGAACACTTCCTCCCCCAACCCATTTCAGAGACCAATATTCTTTTGAAAGTGAAAGTGTTAGTCACTCAGTCGTGTCCCGACTCTTTGGTCCTCAGGGACTGTAGCCCACCAGACTTCTCTGCCCGTGGGCTTCTCTAAGCAAGCCTACTGGAGTGGTTGCCATCCCTTCTCCAGGGCATCTTTCTGATCCAGGGATGGGACCCAGTCCCCCGCATTGCAGGCACATTCTTTACCATCTGAGCCACCAGGTGATACCCCATATTCTTTTACGATACGATAAAAATGCATTACTTGAAAAAATACTCCCTTACTTGGATGTCACAGAAATATCAAGTTGCTATAAAGGTTTCTAAATGCTTTAGGAAGGCTAGTAACTGCTACAGTGTTTGAGCTATTTTATCTTGGTGTAAACAGTGTACCCGCTGGCAGGCTATTGAGGGCCCTGGCTATCGTTTGGGGAAGTGTGGAGACAGGTATTTTGCAGAGCTCTGTCTGTGTTATTCCAATGAGTGGAGAAATAGCAAGTGATGATAGAATCAGGGCCCAAAGATGATCGCTCCTTTTGGGCTTCAGTTCTCATCTCCTCAGTGGGTCTGATAAAATCGACGGTGATGATGCTGACGACAGCAGTGAGGAGGGAGAGAAGAGAAGGGGGAGGAGACAGTGCTACCATTGCTAGCATAGACTTCTCTTTTTTAATTAATTAATTTATTTTAATTGGAGGCTCATTCCTTTACAATATTGTTGTGGTTTTTGCCGTACGTTGACATGAATCAGCCATGGGTGTACATGTGTCCCCCATCCAAAACCCCCTCCCACCTCCCTCCCCATCCCATCCTTCAGGGTCATCCCAGTAGCATATACGTCTTGAGTCTACCCTTGTCCTGAAACTAGGAGGATTAACTGCAGGGCTCATTACAATGGCAATGGCACTTTACTTCTTTTGCACTGAGAAGTGGCCTCTCTCATTTGTCCTGTTCCGTCCGTCCATCCCGTCGCTCAGTCGTGTCCAACTCTTTGCGACCCCGTGGACTGTAGCCTACCAGGCTTCTCTGTCCATGGGATTCTCCAGGCAAGAATACTGGAGTGGGTTACCATCTCCTTCTCCAGGGGATCTTCCCGACCCAGGGATCGAACCCGGGTCTCCCATTTGTCCTGTAGAAACCCTTAAAAATCCAAATGGAGAGGACTAGAGCAAACAGTGAGACATCAATCCATTAGCAATTTTCACCGCACAGACGCACAGACGCCAAGAATTTAAGACAGACGATAAACCTGTCAAAGCTCTGTGGCCAGTCTTTCATAAAAATCTGCTCTTGGACGCACTCACTACTCTGCACCATTTTTTAAAATTTGCTTGAGAGTAATAACATGTATTCACAGCAACCTTCATGAGATTGCTACCTACAAATTTCTCAATTCAACCAAGGTAAATGCAAAAACCACTGTCAGGAATGATACTCTCTGGCAATCTGTCTTCTACAGATAACTCGTGCAGGGCTATTGTGGCCAGAAATGACCGTGGGATGGGATTTGGAGCACTCGGCCATTCTCTGGAATCACTGCCAGTAACTTCTTCACGCTGTGAAGTTCATCGTCAATACCGCAGAAGACTGCCGTTTTTGAACAGGACTTATGTTCGTTTAAGCGAATGCTGTCTCAGAAAACTCCAGTAGAATCTGGTAGAGCAGAAAGAATTAAACCCCTTGCCTTGTTTTGAGGACAGGTGACTCACACATTGCAGGATGTGGAACTGAATACTAGGAATTCAGACAGAACAATGCTGGAAGGAAATTTCCTTTTCTGGTTCTCACCTGCTTCTTAGAAACCTGATGTATGAGCCTGTATGTCACTACCTGGAAAGTTTCCAAAAGTTATTCTATACTTAGCTTAGAGTTTTATTAAATTAACATAAATCCTCTGGGTCTATCAGATCTTCTGTTAAATTTCTAGGACAAGGATTATTGGTTGAAAATCTTAATATTATACAATGGTCTTCATTGACTGAGAACCATTGTATCTAATATAGCATGGTGAGTGATGAATTGTTGATAACAAATGGATTCCCTGGTGGCTCAGACGGTAAAGTGTCTGCCTGCAATGTGGGAGACCTGGGTTCGATCCCTGGGTCGGGAAGATCCCCTGGAAAAGGAAATGGAAACCCACTCCAGTACTCTTGACTGGAAAATTCCATGGATGGAGGAGCCTGGTGGGCTACAGTCCATGGGGTCACAAAGAGTCGGACACAACTGAGCGACTTCACTTTCTTTCTAAGAGAAGAGTGAGAAAACTGGCTTAACACTCAATGGTTATATTTTTCAAGAAAATCATCCAACAAGAAGAAAAAAAAAGATTTTCTGTAAAAAATAAATGGTTCTTTTCATGTGAATTAGAGAAGGCAATGGCAAGCCACTCCAGTACTCTTGCCTGGAAAATCCCGTGGACGGAGGAGCCTGGTAGGCTGCAGTCCATGGGGTCGCTATGAGTCGGACATGACTGAGCGACTTCACTTTCACTTTTCACTTTCACACATTGGAGAAGGAAATGGCAACCCACTCCAGTGTTCTTGCCTGGAGAATCCCAGGGACGGGGGAGCCTGATGGGCTGCCGTCTATGGGGTCACACAGAGTCGGACACGACTGAGGTGACTTGGCAGCAGCAGCAGCAGCATTCAAGTGAATTATTCATTATTCACTTATGGACATTAAAGAGTATAGACTCTATAATCAGTCAAACTTGAATTTTGATACAATATTTGCTACTTCTTAGCAATTTAAACTTGAACAAGATGCCCTATTCCACTTATCTCAGTTATTTCTTATACTGTAAATTGTAATAATAATACTACTTACATCAAACATATCATACCCTTCCTAAGAAACTTATATACCACCCCCTCATGACAGAATCTCATGTTTTCTCCAGGAAGCATCCATTGTGTTGTTGATAATGGTAGCTATAGTGTGATTTTATCCTTTCAAGAAATAATTCTGAGAAGCCGCTGGGAGGGAAATGGCATGAGAAAGTAGCCTTCCTGATTATTGGCATACCCCAGAGCTGGCCCATCTTGAGTTCAGAGTCATTCATTAGTATTGTTGGAAATGCTGCAGGTTCTATGAACATCTAACCCTGGATCTTTAGTAGAAGATTTGAAGGCTAGAAATCATTGTTTGGATGTGAGCTATGGCTTAGGAAAGACTTGAGAGCTGAGATTCCTGAGGTTCAGATCTCAGCTGTGCTGCTTACTAGCCTTGTGAGTTTGAATAAGTTTAACTTCTCATAGTATCTGTTTTCTTTTCTGTAGAATAACAGCAAGAATTGCTAATTTATAGGATTATTTGAGGACCAACCATGTCAATACATGCAAAGAGAAAACACCATGAAAGTCTCTGTACCCCAGGTTAAGGTGTCATGTAATTTGGAGTGTTTTGATAGTTACTATGCTATGCTCTCAATTTCATTTATACAAATATTCTCAAGACAGTTTCTTACTGTGGCAGAGCATGCACCACACATCCTTGAAATTAAAAGTAGATGTGCATTGCATATTCCTGTAAAGCTAAGCAGAAACCATTTATTTCCACAAGCTAAGCAGAGCCATTTATAAGCCGAGTTACATTTGATCATATCTGAAGATATTTTATAACTAATTTTACAAACTTTGAACTGTTGTGTTCACAATACTGTGGAGAACTCCTTACTCTAGCATACATAAATATTATAAATGGAATCCTCTTTTTATTTTCCTAATCTGAGTTTTACTGCCTGAAACATTTCCTTGGAAAATTTAAAAAATCAGATTTTCACCAAGAATTTTAAAGGTTTTTTTTTTTTTTTAATCAATTACAGAGTCAGGGAAATCCCCAATTATGTATTCCAAAATCCCTCCCAAATTTATTGTTCAGACAGGTGGCTCTACTCCCTAATTCAAGCAACAACGTGTTCAGCAGTGTTTAAATCTCTGAATTATTACAAATGAGGTAGTGAGAAGTGTGTTTACAGTAAGTGCACAGGTTTATTAAAGGTCTTTGTGTTAGGTGAGACAGAGGAAGAAATCTTTCTACAGCACAAATGTAGGCAGTAAATTATCAGAATGTACGTGATCCTATAACATCATCTTTACTTTGTTAACCTCGAAATTAATGAAAGTTGCCTAGCATATAAATAAATGAAAACAAATGAAACGGTGTCAAACTGCAGTGAAATCCAAGCCCTTTGGCCACTGGTAAATGTTAGTATTGATAGGAAGTTTTCTCTAGTTCCTAGCCATAATTCTTCAAAATTTACATTTCTGAGATACTTAACATTATATATTGGGGTCCAGCTTCCTTTTGGAGAAGGCAATGGCACCCCACTCCAGTACTTTTGCCTGGAAAATCCCATAGATCGGGTAGCCTGGTAGCCTGCAGTCATGGGGTCCCTAAGAGTCGGACACGACTGAGCGACTTCAATTTCACTTTTCACTTTCACGCATTGGAGAAGGAAATGGCAACCCACTCCAGTGTTCTTGCCTGGAGAATCCCAGGGATGGGGGAGCCTGGTGGGCTTCCGTCTATGGGGTCGCACAGAGTCGGACACGACTGAAGCGACTTAGCAGCAGCAGCAGCTTCCTTTTAAATGGTAATATTTTCAGTTCAGGAAATAGGTAGTTTATGTTTTCATTACTGATTTTCAGTTTGACCAAAGCTATCTTGAACCAGTTTTTTATTTTTTATTTTTGGTCTCATAATATACAGAAAAAATAAAATAAAAAAGAACACATGCACACACAGGAAAACATTCCTTGACGTGAGAAACCGGCTCTAACATCATTTAGGCGCTCGGAACATAGAGATGTTATTCTGGTTATTTCTGACACAAAGTAGGAGTGAGGTGATGAAGAGGCAAATGTAAAATATGGGGGACGAGTGTGTCCTAGCAAAACGGCCCGAACCTGATTAACTTGATTTGTTTCAGCTCAAACACATGATCTAAAAGAACAACGTTACTTCAGTTTTAGTTCAAATGTTTAGAATGTTTAAATTGGATGTAACTTTTATTCAGTTTTACAGTTTTCTTTGTCAAGGGAAAGAGAGGATATATTGTAATTCAGTGCTTATCAGAAATTCAGTGCTTTCTTGGTTTGAAATCTTCACATATAATAACTTAAAAAGTGTTATTAATCCTTTTCTATATTTATTTATGTCTATGCTGGAAACAGGAAAAAATCAGCTTATAACATCAAGGTACTCTGTGGTTTCTAGCACATTGTATTTGAAGGAAACTGAGTTTTGAACAATTGGTTCTTATTTTTGAAATACCATTGCATACGAGGCTTTCCCTGGTAACTAACACAACTGTACTTACATTCTGTTTCCATTCATTTTAAATATTCTAGATGGTCCTGCGGAGAAGGCAATGGCACCCCACTCCAGTACTCATGCCTAGAAAAGCCCATGGATGGAGGAGCCTGGTAGGCTGCAGTCCGTGGGGTCGCTAAGGGTCGGACACGACTGAGCGACTTCACTTTCACACATTGGAGAAGGAAATGGCAACCCACTCCAGTGTTCTTGCCTGGAGAATCCCAGGGACGGGGGAGCCTGGTGGGCTGCCGTCAGTGAGGTCACACAGAGTCGGACACGACTGAAGTGACTTAGCAGCAGCAGCAGCAGATGGTCCTGGGTGGTAGTCTGTTTTTCCTACATAAAAGGAATATGCAAGATATTTGAAATTTGAATAGTAAATTTTGATGATCAGTTTTACTGATTGTGAAAAGCATCTGAGAGAAAAACTACAGTGAAAATGAAGGGAATGGCAAATACTATCAAGGAATTAATAGTAACTCAATAAAAGATTTGGGTTCTTTAGAAAACATTCTTTCATATCCACAGCTCAGTTATGGCTGCAAATAAGAATTTGTAAGTGTAGCCAGACTTCAATGAATGTTTCAGTTTCTTAGATATTTCATAGTTAAAATCAATTTATATTGTTTAAAAATGAAATACACATGTAACATATCATTTTATACCTGCTACTCAGACAATAATGTAGAGGTAAGCTGAGGGGAAAAAGTGAAGAATCCAAGCACAAAACCTGAAATAAATGTGGGTGAGTCATACAGTATATATCATCCAAGCTCTCAAAATTGATTTCATAGAAATCTTGGACGTTATCAAGTGGAAGTGAGTAAGAGACAGAGAAAAATAATTTGCCTCTGTGACGCCAAAATTCTAAGTCATTTTGAGCTTGGCTTCCATATCTGTAAGATGGGAATAAAGATAATACCTACAGCAATAGACTATTGTAAGGATTACATGAGCTAATGTGTAAAGAATGAGTACCTTGTTTTATCAAGTTACAACAAATACATTGCATTTCTCTTTCCCAGACCACAGTAGAAGTATCATAGTAACAATTAGAGGAAGACATTTATGGTTCTGCCACTAGCACCATAGTCTTTGGAATCCCAGACTCCAAATACTTTATCTCTTACCCACGGGGTTTTTTAAGTGTAAAGTCTACAAGCAATAAATGCTGGAGAGGGTGTGGAGAGAAGGGAACCCTCTTACACTGTTGGTGGGAATGCAAACTAGTACAGCCACTATGGAGAACAGTGTGGAGATTCCTTAAAAAACTGGAAATAGAACTTCCATATGGGAAACAAAAGACTTGTACATAGAAAACTATAAAACACTAGTGAAAGTAATCAAAGAGGACATGAATAGATGGAGAAATATACCGTGTTTGTGGATTGGAAGAATAAATATTGTAAAAATGAGTATACTACCCAAAGTAATTTATACATTCAATGCAATCCCTATCAAGCTACCAACAATATTTTTCACAGAACTAGAACAAATAATCTCACAATTTGTATGGAAATACAAAAAGCCTCGAATAGCTAAAGCAATCTTGAGGAAGAAGAATGGAACTGGGGGAATTAACCTGCCGGACTTCAGGCTCTATTACAAAGCCACAGTCATCAAGACAGTATGGTACTGGCATAAAGACAGAAATATAGATCAATGGAACAAAATAGAAAGCCCAGAGATAAACCCACGCTCCTATGGACACCTTATCTTCGACAAAGGAGGCAAGAATATAAAATGGAGAAAAGACAGTCTCTTTAACAAGTGGTGCTGGGAAAACTGGTCAGCCACTTGTAAAAGAATGAAACTAGAACACTTCCTAACACCATACACCAAAATAAACTCAAAATGGATTAAAGATCTAAATGTAAGACCAGAAACTATAAAACTCCTAGAGGAGAACGTAGGCAAAACACTCTCCGACATAAATCACAGCAGGATCCTCCAAGACCCACCTCCCAGAATATTGGAAATAAAAGCAAAAATAAACAAATGGGACCTAATTAAAATCAAAAGCTTCTGCACAGCAAAGGAAACTCTAAGCAAGGTGAGAAGACAACCTTCAGAATGGGAGACAATAATAGCAAATGAAGCAACTGATAAAGGATTAATCTCCAAATTATACAAGCAGCTCCTGCAGCTTAATTCCAGAAAACTAAGTGACCCAATCAAAAAATGGGCCAAAGAACTAAACAGACATTTCTCCAAAGAAGACATAAAGATGGCTAACAAACACATGAAAAAATGCTCAACATCCCTCATCATCAGAGAAATGCAAATCAAAACCACAATGAGATACCATTTCACACCAGTCAGAATGGCTGCTATCCAAAAGTCTACATGCAATAAGTGCTGGAGAGGGTGTGGAGAGAAGGGAACCCTCTTACACTGTTGGTGGGAATGCAAACTAGTACAGCCACTATGGAGAACAGTGTGGAGATTCCTCAGAAAACTGGAAATAGAACTGCCATATGATCCAGCAATCGCACTCCTGGGCATACACACCGAGGAAACCAGAATTGAAAGAGACACATGTACTCCAATGTTCATTGCAGCACTGTTTATAATAGCCAGGACATGGAAGCAACCTAGATGTCCATCTGCAGATGAATGGATAAGAAAGCTTTGGTACATATACACAATGGAGTATTTCTCAGCCATTAAAAAGAATGCATTTGAATCAGTTTTAATGAGGTGGATGAAATTGGAGCCAATTATACAGAGTGAAGTAAGCCAGAAAGAAGAACATCAATACCGTATATTAACGCATATATATGGAATTTAGAAAAATGGTAACCTGAACCCTGTATAAGAGACTGCAAAAGAGACATAGGCATTTAGAACAGTCTTTGGGACTCTGTGGGAGAGGGTGAAGGTGGAATGATTGGAGAGAATGGAATTGTAGCATGTATATTATCATAAGTGACCAGTCCAGGTTCGACGCATAAATTTTCCTCTGTTCATTTCTTTGCATTTGTGCTTTTTTAATAAAATTCTTTTTTAGAAATAAAAAAAAAATTAAAAAAAAAAAAGAACTTCCATATGATCCAGGAATCGCACTCCTGGGCATACACACCGAGGAAACCAGAATTGAAAGAGACACGTGTACTCCAGTGTTCATCGCAGCACTGTTTATAATAGTCAGGACATGGAAGCAACCTAGATGTCCATCTGCAGACCAATGGATAAGAAAGCTGTGGTACATATACACAATGGAGTATTACTCAGCCATTAAAAAGAATGCATTTGAATCAGTTCTAATGAGGTGGATGAAACTGGAGCCTATTATACAGAGTGAAGTAAGCCAGAAAGAAAAACACCAATACAGTATACTAACGCATATATATGGAATTTAGCAAGATGGTAACGAAAACCCTGTATATGAGACCGCAAAATAGACACAGATGTATAGAACAGTCTTTGGGACTCTGTGGGAGAGGGTGAGGGTGGGATGATTTGGGAGAATGGCATTGTAGCATGTATATTATCATATGTGAAACGGATTGCCAGTCCAGGTTCAATGCATGATACAGGATGCTCGGGGCTGGTGCACGGGGATGACCCAGAGGGATGGGATGGGGAGGGAGGTAGGAGGGGGGTTCAAGATGGGGAACACATGTACACCCGGGGCGGATTCATGTCAATGTATGGCAAAACCAATACAATATTGTAAAGTAATTAGCCTCCAATTAAAGGAAATAAGAAAGAAAGAAACTAAGAGCACTTAGTTAGCACTTAGAATGCCTCAGGGAAATTCTCCAAACAACTGCGGTTCATGACTCTCCCAAAATTCCTCTCTGTGTTCCAAATCCTTACCTGCTCCTCTGTCAATTTTATGCCCCTTGTTCAATCTACCCTCTTTTAAGAATTACCATAGAATAAAACATAGGAATCATTATTCTCAGTCCAACAAAAAGATGCAGGCTCTACTCTTCTCTTACTTCTCTCTTCACAGAAAACTCTGATTTGTTCAGCTTGGTTTGAGCCTCCTCTGTTTAAAAAGCTGACATCAGTTCTGAGAATGAGCCAAAATGGTGAATTTCAGTGGACATGTTTGAAAGATGAACCATGTGTGTTTTTTGTAAATGAACTTAGACGTGCTTTTTGCTCCCCAGGGCACCTGCAGGGCCCGGCACACATCCTTGACCCTGGTTCTTCCCATTCAGGCGTGTGGTCTGAGAGCTGGAGTGCAGACTTCTCGGGAGGGACAGTCCCACCCTCGCGAGCAGCCATTCTCTAGAGGGTACAGGCATCACCCCTGCAGTATGGGTTTCCTCCAGCCCTCAGCAATTAGAGCCTCAGCACACCTGAATATTACAGCTCTGACTCTGGCTCCGGTATCCCCACTACAGAGCAATTAATAATTAATCAAATTTTGGAGTCTAAAATATATTGAATACTAATATGTTTTGTTTTTTTCTTATTTTGGTGCTAATGGTAAAGAACCCACCTGCCAATGCAGGAGGTACAAAAGAATTGGGTTCAGTCCCTGGGCTGGGAAAATTCCCTGGAGGAGGACATGGCAACCCACTCCAGTATTCTTGCCTGGAGAATCCCATGGACAGAGGACCTCGTGGGCTATAGTCCATGGGGTCGCAAAGAGTCAGACACGACTGAAGTGACTTAGCACAGCATAGACGGATATACATAGTTTATGACTTGAAAGTTTTCCTCATAAATGAAGAAAGGAGGATTATGCAACTAATCTGAGACTGGGGAATTGTGATTGCATCAAGGAAGGAGGGAGGACCTGATTTAGTAAGAAGTGAGATGTGATGGATAGTTAGTGTGGGTGGAAGTGATGGAGTCTATTGGTCTCAAGGGTACTGAGGAACAAATGAGATGCAATTAAAAAT